>NW_022710585.1:5532-29113 GCF_011630105.1 Anneissia japonica | reverse complement strand
TGATATTATTAAAACCCGTATACTAGTGTTTAATATTAGCTGCATATAGGTTCCTGTTTTTCCTAATTTCAACAAAATTATAGTTGGTTATTTGTATTTTATATAGCCGTTAACAATAACTTTACAGCTTTTGACACGGATAGGTCTATCTATTTGGACTTATCTATGGCATCATGATAATGATAAATTAAGTAAATAACCTTTATTTTTGTAAAAAAAAAATTCTAACTAATGTTTTGTATGCTTTATATCTCCATAGTCCTGTTTGATTGTAAATTAGACGGTGTATTTCCACAATAGTGTAGTCGCAATACTACTTGCACAGAAGTGAAATTCAAAAAGGGGAGAAAAGGGAAAACCTCTTGATTGATTTAAAAAATATTAACCTACCTTGTTGGAGCAAACATGTGGTCGTTTTGCAGATTGGAAGTCCTGACTTTTCTACGGTACAATCCGGTGCAGATTTCTATCGTTGTTTTGTGCAAACTGAAAATCAGTGGAATGGTATTGCGCAGATAAATGCCGTTGAAATGCGGGAAATACCCTAAAATCCACGTCACGTGATATAGGAATTTGGTGTAAATCGACCAGCGTGACCACTGCTTGGGTATACCCAAGATCAGTGGTGGCGCCAGGACCTGCCCGACGGAGGGACTAAAGGCCCCGAGGGGGGGGGGGCTAGTGGAGCGAATGGAGTCTCACTTGGCCGGGGGCCAGGGGGCCGCCTAGGGCCCCCGGTGGGGGTCGAGGGGGCGAAGCCCCCTGGAAGCTGGATATTTGATGAATTATGGCGAATTTTTATTACTTATTTGATAGGCATCGAGTTACTATGACTTCATGTAGGCTATGCTTTCTAATGTTGAAATCAGCTTCCAAAACCAAAACATTTTGAATAAAGCAAGAAACAAAGAGTATGCAATGTAACCATCTAATTTATTTTCAAATCCTCATTCTTGAAAGTGTAATTTAAGGCTATATTTTGGAAATTTTGCTTGAAATCTGTCAACCACGATGTCATGGTCGAGGTTGCTTCACCTATCACGATGTATTCCAACCATCACGAGGCTATCTAAATCAGCATTTGTCATAACAGAATGCAAATTATTTTTAATTAGTCTCATTGAATTATTATTATTATTATTATTATTATTATTGTTGTTGTTGTTGTGATGATGATGAAAAGTTAACACAAACAATATGGTGGCTAAACGAATATTACATGTAAATATTTCTTTTATTTGTTTGTTCCCCGACAAAATTTATCGTCTTCTCCGACGGGGGGGCTAACCTTCCCCGACAGGAGGGCTATAGCACCCCAGCCCCTCTGGCGCCACCACTGCCAAGAAGTCTCTTTCAGTGGCAGTTGCCCAAGATCTTGGGTATTTTGACTTTGCCTTGGGTTCTTGGGTATTCCGTTCAAATCCTTGGGTATTTTATTTTTACTAAGAAAATTAAATATTTTTGTTATAAAGGAAGAATTAAGAAGTAATAAAGTATATTTCAGTCCATTCAAGTAAGCAAAACTCAACGAAGTGCGCATAACATTGTTAATTGACTGTTAATTGCTATAAACATGGGTTCAGAATTGTGATTTGCGTTGCCATTGACCTTACCTAATTAATGTATTACATAATAAAACTTGAACACTGATCTGCAGATAACACTGGCCGACTGAGGGCGTATTTTTCTATCCGTATTATCACTTCATGAATATTAATTTTAATAATTAACACAAACAATTACAATAAAAAATGGTTTATAAATTGAACTAAAAGGGAAACCATACATGCAAAAAACACGTACTTTTCAAATTTAAATGCATTTTCAGGAAGCTTGGGTAATTTTGTGCAATTTTTGCTGAATCTTGGTTAATTTCGACCCAGTCATTGGTATATCAAACATTGTGAGTGGTCACGCTGGAATCGACACTGGATAATGCGACTGTCAATAGCCCAATAGGAGGCCTAAGATTTGATATAGGAACAGAGGAGGATCATAATCCTCATCATCACCATCATGTTCATCTTCATCACTATCATCGCTATTATCATCATCATTTTTATTCATTACAATTTGTTTTGGATTCTGGACTGTGTTCAACCTTTTCACAAAGGATATCGAATTCTCACTTGTATACAGTAAAGCGAAGAGTAGAGCCTAACAGGAGAGAGTCCACTGCTATTCTTAATGCACGCGAGTTAGCGTGACGCCCGATCCGCTGTATGGGGAAAATGCCCCTAGTGTCTGTTGTGGATGCATGAGTTTCCACGAGTGATGGCAGCATATTATAAAAACAGTAATTTAAAAGAGAACTAGCAAAATGATTTTTTGTTCTAGAGTGGATATTTGATATGCCATTAATAATAGAATCAACCTTAAAATCGTTCTTTGGCTATTTTTTATGAAGTTATAGACGATTATATACGATTTTACCATGACGTCACTGGCGAAAAAGTAACAAAAGATCGTGTAAATAGTGCCGCGTAGGGTATCAATTGCGTAGGGTATCCGCAGCGTACGATCATTGCGTGCAGCTGTAACAATCACAATTTACAGCCATGGTTACAGCGTACACACAAAGATCGTACGCAGCGGATACCCTACGCGGCGCTATTTACACGATCTTTTGTTACTTTTTCGCCAGTGACGTCATAGTAAAATCGTATATAATCGCCTATAACTTCATTATAAAAAGGCCAAAAAACGATTTTAAGGTTGATTCTATTATTAATGGCATATCAAAAATCCTCTCTAGAGCAAAAAATCATTTTGCTAGTTCTCTTTTAAGACCTGTATATGGTAAAGAGTGCGTAAAGTCAAATAATTATATCCGTTTTTAAAACGAAATATAAAGGCAAGACTTTATATGAATAACATTATTGGAAAATATGCTATGTATTTTTGGGATTTAGAAAATTTACTTTAAATCACGATAGTATTTTGAATGTTTGATAAAAGAAAAAGCATGTGAGTTTATACGAAAAATAATATTTAATAGGCCTCCCTATACTGGAAGACGACGATTTATTATAAACATGAGAGTTAGGTAATGATGAGGAAAACATCCAACCTTGATATACCTTAAAATCCTATTATAATAAATGAGAGAAAAAAATCATCCATCCAACTGTTAGTAACCCAGGCACTGTCGGAATTGAGGTATTAGCACTCACATAATAATCAGGGGCGGATCAAGGGTTTGAAAGAGGGTGGTTTGAGTGTCTCAAAAAATCCCAAAAATAAAAGGGTTTGGTCTACTGGAGTTCGTGCTTCGAACAGGTCATTGCATTCGTAGAAAAAGCCTTTTGATGAAGAAAGTGTACCTTTTAGCAAGGTTTGCCTAGGTCGAAACTAACTCCGGCTGTATAAAATTAAGTTATTCTTGTTAATGAATAGAAGGATTACTACTATGTCCATTTTTATTGATCTAATCTACGTAAATTTACTTTCAGAGTTTATATTTCAATAATGAAAATTGTTTAGATATTTATTTGAAAAATATATTATATGAAATAATGTAATCGTTATGTAAGTTTAATAATATTTGATAATTTAAATAAAGCAATAAAATTGAATTATGTTAAATACAGACACAATGTATACACAGTTCTAGAGTCCAGTTGAAATATGTAAATATGTATCGAAATGATATATTTATTTATATATTTATATAAATATTAAATTTAGCGAAAAAACGCAAGAAGCATAGGAAGAAAGAAGAATAGGAAAAAAATGGAATATAAAATCTTTAGATAAGGTCAAATTATTGTTGGGATAGAGTTATATTTATGTATACTGTAACTCTTTGGAGATGATTAAATAGGGATCAAGGCAAAGTCATCTTATTATAAATTAAATAATTTACAAAATGAGTTGAAATACAAATTACATGAAGAGAAAATTCAAGAATCAGGAATGAATCAATCGTCATAAAACATTCAAAATTCTAATTCATCATCGTCTCCATCATTATTATAATCATCATTATAAGTCAATCGTGACGTCATCACTGTAACTCCCAATGCTATTTGCCTATTAGTTAGGCTTATTCATTGTATCCGTACTGTACTGCTGATGTTAGATGAGTTAAACGCGTAATGCAGGAGCAAAAATCAGCATACGCGCACAGCTAAATGTAAATACGCACACGTATACTGATCATATCACTATAGCAACCGATGGCTGCTACAACAGTTGGTTATAAAAAAAAAACTAAAATTAAAAGACGGCGATTGACTTATAAAGCAATTAGTAGAGTATGTATCGTACACTAAACGGAAAATTATTATACTTAGGTTAGATTTAATGCATTCAAAAATTTCCTTCGGGCTTTGCAGGCCCTTAGGATATTTTTTCAAACATTAAATCTAACCTTCGTAAAATAATTTTCCTATAGTGTACTATGTGGAGCTCTACTAATTGCTTACTTATTATCATCATTATCATCTTCATTACTATCATCATCTTCATTACTATCATCATTATCATCTTTACTATCAACATCATAATCTTCATCATCTTCATTATAATCATCATCATTATCACCTTCATCACTATCATCATCATCATTATCATCATACTATTCAAAGAAGATCAACAGATGGATTATATAATGTAGAGATGTTTTTATGAGTGTTACAAAATCGCTTGGCATTTTACTGTTTACATTAATTTTCTGAAGTAGCTAAGCTGGATGGATTGACCTTTGACAAACGGACAGTAAAATCCTTTAAATTATTCATCGTTGATTTATTATTTATTTATTCAGGGAAACAATTTCAAAACAAAACAAAGTAAGCTTTTACATAATATATAAATAGTAGTAATTATCAAATAAATGCATAATAATGATTACCCCTTAAGTATATGCACATACGGCTTAACTGTTACTATTATCATACTGTCGATCGTGTACTGTTCAGGGGCGGATCCAGCCTGCCAGTCGGGGGCGGATCCAGCCTGCCAGAAAGGGGGGGGGGGGGGGCGCAGCCTGCGAGCTAAGCGAGCACCCTTAGGCTGGGGGCCAGGGGGCCACCTAGAGCCCCCGGCGAGCCCAGCACATTTGAGGAATATGAGTTTGCATTAAGTCAATTTTGACTATCTAGCATGGTAGTTTTCAATAACAAAAAAAAAAAATTAGGTGCATGTCTTTTAAAAGAAATTTTAATATTCAGGGTAGCCGCAATATGCAACTACAAAATGTGTCATTAAAATAATAATTCATCTACTCACAGCTGTGATTATTCAAGGTTTTCCCCTCTTGAAAACGGTCAGGTAAATTTTTCTCATGTCTTATTTTATGTGTGTGTTTACATACATAAACAAATTGAGTAATTGCATACGATTTTTTTTCCATGAATCAATAAATAAGCTTTCCCGACTTCTGAGGTGTCTTTTAATCTGTCTCTTATACACATCTAGATGTGTATAAGAGACAGCACAGGATGAAACGATGCTTCATATACCAGAGTAATACAAATTCTTTCCTGGGATCACTCAAAATGAATACTTCTAAACATGTAAATATGCATCAGTACCCGTTATACATAGGCCTAATAGAACACATAGGCCTAAGCGTGATTTAAAAAAATATTAAATCCATAAATTTCAGGCCAGGTCTTTTAAGATAGAAATGCGATACTGTGGTTCAATTTCGTTTTTATCCTTTTGCAAGTTTCTTTAATAATACTACTACTAATAGTAATAATAATAATAACAATGATGATGATGACGACGATAGTAATAATTAATATTAATAACAATAAAAAGTGAAGAAAATTGTGCTAAATGTGAAAAAAAGTTGTGATTTGTTGATCATAATATAGTATATATAGTTAAAGCTTAGTAAGCTATAATTAGGCCTAAGTTGTCCTGGATATTAAGTAGATCCCTGATAAAAGATCATGAGAAATGTGTTGGCGTTTCATTTTGACTATAATGGTAATGTGATGATGATGAATTTTAATATATAACCGGCCATCTCGAGAGGTATTATTTCCTGAGGTGGTTGTGAAATCACGTTTTTGAAGTAGGCTTATGTAAAGTACATACCGGTACTCAAAGACAATGTTTTTAAGCTTTGTTATCTATGCGATACATACATACATTAATAAGATCTCTATGGTTGTCAAAAATCGCTGATAAAAGATCATGAGAATTTTTTTTGGCGCTTTATTTTACTAATGGTGATGTGATGATGATGAATTTTACTAAAAGTGTCATTTCTGGCCATCTAGAGGTACTATTTCCTCAAATTTTCTCACCTCAGCACCAACCATTGTGGGGCTGAGGTGGGTGTCGACTCACAAAATGCCCTCCCCCTCCACCTTTCAAAACCGATCTGTGCCCTTCCCTGGGTATGACATTAAACTACATCTAGTCGGCTCCTGATGTATGTCTATACTGCTGTTTGTTTTTAGGATGTGATCTGCTTTTTCATGTACATTTTTCGTGATTATGACTATTCTGGATAAAGAATGTTTTGAGCAGAGTTGGATTCAAGCCCCCCCTCCCCCACCTTCATTTTTTTAAGGAAAAAAAAAGAAAAATATATTTAAATTAAAGTGCGAGAGTATATTCAAATTGAAGTGCGAGAGTGTAATTTCCGGCCATCTAGAGATGCCCTTATCATAAATTTTCTTACCTCAGCCCCAACCATGGTGGGGCTGAGGTGGGAGGTTCCTCGGTCTGTGAAAGTCCCTCTCTGGTTCACCTCTCTTTCGAATTCCTGGATCTGCCATAGTTGATTTATTATATTATTTTGGCGCTTATGTATAATGCGTCTATATCAATTTTCACTTCATCCTCTCAAACAGTCCTAAGAACGTTCAGAGTGCGCTACTTCACAGGGGGATTCTCCCCCTTGACCCCGCCGGGGTCATACGTAATTCGCATAACGGCTCCCCCCTTTCAAAATCCTGGCTACGTCCCTGTCTTGAAAATGATTTAATGAATCAATGAATTCCGAAGAAAAAGCGTGTCCGGGTTACCCCGGAAATATTTCGATTTCTAGAATGCGGAAAATGAGCTTTCCTGACTTCTGAAATGTCTTTTAAATGAATTTTTAAGTTCTTCAAAATTTAATGTTTTTACCTCTTGAAAACGGTCAGGTAAATTTTTCTCATGTCTTATTTTATGTATTAATAATAATAATAATAATATTATTATTATTATTATTATTATTATTATTATTATTATTATTATTATTATTATTATTATTATTATTATTATGTGTGTATACATACATAAATAAATGAGTAGTTGCACGCCTATTCTTTTTCCATGAATCGATAAATCCCAAAAAGAAAGGGGGGTCCGGGGATTATCCCCTGGGAAAATTTTGATTCCTAGACGGCAGGAAATAAGCTTTCCCGACACTGGAAGTGTGTTTTTTAATGACGTTCTTCAAAATTCTAATTTTCTTATTGTAACAGAAAAAAATTAAAAAATAAAAAAAATCAGCTCAGGTCTAGAATTCATTTTTTGTTGTTGCCAAAGGGAGGGGTCAGGACCCATGATCCAACAATGTGAATTGCGAGAAAATGTATCTCGGTCGGAGGCTGGATCATTCTATTTTCCATCCTTCTCCTTCTTCTTCCTGCATTTCCTTCCGGTCATATAAAAATGATTTGACAGCCCTCCCATCCCCATTCTGCCGGCCATGAGCTCGAAAACCCCTGTTGCAACGATCCTCACGAATAGTTAAAGCCCCAGGCAGTCTGAATTTGTAGTTCAAAGTTATTTTAGGGAGAGGTACTGTACTTCCAATCAATTCCTAATGACAACATTACTCTAAAAACATTTGTTACATAGTTTTTGTATGATATATAGGTCAAATGTTCAATTTTCATTGAACATTAAAAATGGCCGGCAATATGGCAGCCAAATATATTGCCACGTCAATGTTTTGTATTTAAAATATAAAACAATGCTTAAGTGTATACATTTGATTTTTAATTAATAAAATATGGTATAAGATGTGTATAAGAGACAGCAATAATACAATAAATAGGTTAGGCGAAATTTGATTGGCTGAATCTATGGCAGCCATCTTGGATGGTACACACACACAGTTCTGCGTATTTCGAACATCGAATACATTGCGGTTAGCGCTCTAGTATTCTTATTATACCTCTATGGGGAACACATAGGTTTGTCGCGTCAAAGGGATCTGTTGCCGAGTGATAATACCTCCATGATAAAACTATCATCTGTTGAGAGAGATAACGTTATTTGCCATCCTGTAATGTTGGTGAATGTCTAGGGGATCATCTTAACAATTCAACACTCACTGCATGTGGAGAGCTGAAAACTAGCTACAGCGTACTTTTGGGCTGTGATACCTTCTGTGCAGGGATCGTCTCAAAAAATCCGTTTTTTTTTTTTAATTCAAAGAAAATGTTTTTTCTTGCTAATGTTTCACTAGACAACCGGGCAACATGAGTATAAATAGGCTAGCCCGGAGCGGGTTTTTTTAATTTTTTATGTGATATAAGAAATGAAGGGGGGGGGGGGAAGGCGCGTCGCAGGCGCCCCCCCCCCCTAAATCAGCCCCTGATGTTATAGCAAGGTATACCTCCTTGGTTATAGTTACATGTTAAGATAACGCAAGCACCTTTGTGGATTTGTTTGTTGACAGACTTCATAATGTCTACGCATGGCTTACCGTCTTTAAGCTTATAAAATACTTCGACGGGTATATTCTGTGTAGGCATTCTCTAAAATTACTCAAGATACTTCTTGTTCACAAGACGCAGTTGTGCTACAACTAGAAAGCTAAAAAAACTAAACTTGAATTTAGCTGAATGAAACTTGAAGAAAATGTATTGTAAAGAATAATTCCAAAACAAATAATACAGTGGAAGAGGAATTACATATCTTTATGCACATTAAATAAAATGATTAAATACAGACCCCTTAAATTAAGAGACACCTGTAATTTAAGACCACTTTTACTAAAAACCAAATAACAATATATTAATACAAAGCTAGCCCTCTAATTGGAGACCGATAAACCCAGACCATCCTAATGTTCAAGTCCCAAAGGGGTTCTATAATATTTGAAGTGCGAATTGTATTTACCTGTCACACACATGTATTCATTTCTTGCATTCACAGGTAACGGTTGTAATTTGGTGTTGAGTACCATTCATTGAAAAGGATAAAATATAAATAAATATTTCTATACCATCAACTTGTAGAAAATAATATGTAAGCCTTATATCGAACACTTTAAAAGGTACTATAGAAGACCAATATCTAGTGCGTCGTTCAGCAATCATTTTTTAGGCTATAGTGGTGAAAACAGTAGTCACATACGTTCAAGCTAGTTCTTACCTGTATTTTATGGAATGGTCGTCTATAAAATTACTCTTGATATTCTATTTGTGAAACCGAAAAGTAAATTAGTTTATACAAATACTAATACAAAGTAACAGCAACTAATACGAAATTAATAAGTGATGGCGCACTTTGACAAGAAAGTGTTGGAATATGTCATGGATTTCCAATTACATAAAAAAAAAATCATAATCATTAACATCATCATTATCATCATCAGCATAGCAGGGAAAGCGCTCCAGGTAGGAATTTATTGTAGGGAGAATTAAAGAATGCTACAAAATTCGTTAGAAATGGGTATTTATTAGGCCTACTGTATTTTTAGTAGATAATCTGGATAGACCCCCTCTATATAAACGGACAGTCAGAGATATTATAAATGAATAAATCATTAAATAAATAAATAATGATAATTTTAAAAAAGTACATTTACCCTTTATACACATTCACATTTACCTACTTGGTGCTCATGTACTTGGTGCTCATTACATTAAAAAAATAAAATCAATTATTCTCAAATTTATAAGGCTTAATTGTGCTATAATTATTAGTGACCTAATATGATAATGGCAGCACTTTATATTATGTGTTTGTTCTTCGTAGAGAGTCTCGATAATTATGGTTAAACGTCTTGAAGTTTATCGAATGCCTCGACGGGTACCTGAATCATAGTACAGTGCACCCTGCACAAAGATTGAGGTCCCAAAGTGGTCTCGAATTGGAGGGCAAACTGTATAGTGAAAATGTTATAAAGGTTCCTACCTGTAATTTGTGGAAGAGTTGTAGGACGAACACCTGCACATCTAATGACCACTACAACACGTGCACGGTACAGATCTTCTACTTGGTGCTCCGTTATTTTATTAAAAACAAGAAAGACATTTCTAAACAAAATATCAATGAAACATTCAAGATAATTTCAACTTTTAAACTACTACAAAAGTGTAATCAGTATTTTAGTAATAATAATATTATATAGTATGCAAATATCCAAATTTATCCATCACATACAGTAGGTTGATAACTGATAGTTTATGTTGGTTCCTATCTGTAATTTGTGGAAGAGTTGTAGTACGAATACTTGCACATCTAAAGTCATTACAGCACGGGTATAATAGTGAATTTTTAGTTTAAAACAAAAGAAATTTTCAACAAAAAAAAATCAATAAAACATTCGCAATAATTGCCAAAAAAACATTACTATAATAATAAAAAACAATAATTTCCAAACAAAATATAAATGAAACATTCCAAATAATGTCAAATGTTGAACCAATGTATAGAACTGTTTAATCATTATTATAATAATAATTGTGTACAGAATGCGAATATCCAGCACATACAAAGCTCTGACTAAGCAGACTAAATAGCAGTGAAAAAACTGAAAGTATTATTTCAGCATAAAAACAAAATGATTAAAATTAAATAAATAAAATAAAAAATGTTGATAACAATACAGTATCCTTATGTTTGTTTCCTATCTGTAATTTGTGAAAAAGAGGTAGGGCCAATACTTGCACACTGAAGGCAAATATTACGGTAACGATTTCCAACTTGGTGCTCCGCAAATTTATTTTTTTTTAATCAATTTTGAAGCAATTTATGAATAAAATAATTATTCAAATTAATTTAGAATTTTAGACCACTTTATAGACCTGTAATCATTAAAATAATAATGTTATATAGTATGCCAATATCCAACACGTACAGTAGGCTAAGTTTTGAAAACAATAATGTTCCTACCTGCAATTTGTGGAAAAGTTGTTTGACGAATACTTCGACATATAAAGTCCTAACACATATAGTAGCGATTCCCACTTCGTGCTCCGTTGTGTTTGTATTTAAAAACAAAAAAATAAAGAAATTTCCAAACAAAATATTAAAAAAAAATATTCCACTTAAAAAAATCAAACTTTGGACAACCTTATCAAACTGAAATCATTATAATAATTATCATTATTGTATGCCAACACACAAGATAAAAGTAGGCAAGGGTTGATAACAATACATAATTTATGTTGATTCCTATAGTCTGTAATTTGAGGAAAACCTCTTTCCACTGAAAGGCAATTATAACACATTTGGTGGCGATTTTCTACTTGGTGATCCGTTATTTTTGTGAAACAAAAGTAATTCAAAACAAAATATATATAAAACATTCAAAACAATATCAAATATTGGATCACTTTATAGAAATGTAATCAATATTATACACTATGAAAATATCAGACACATACAGTAGGCTGTGTAGATAACAATATATGTACGTTATGTTTGTTCCTGCCTGTTAATTTGTAAAAAAAAGATTGTAGGGCAATTACTTGCACATCTCAAGTCCATCATTACAAGTGTACGGTAGTACAGATTTCCCAATTAGCGTTCCGTTGATTTTGTAAACAAAAATAATTTCCATACAAAGTGTAAATAAAACATTATAAAAACTGTCAAATTTTGGACCACTTTATAGAATTGTACTCATTATTATAATAATATTACACAGTATGCCAATTCCAAACACATACAGTTGGCTGAGTGTTAATAACAGTACAGTATTGCTGTTGGTTCTTACCTGTAGGCCTAATCTAAAAAGATCGTCGGACGAGTACTTACACATTTAAGGCCATTATAACACGTGTATAGTAGCGCTTGTCGCCCCGTTATTTTTGAAAAAAAAGGGGAATTTTCAAACAAAACTTTAATAAAACATTCCAAATAATACTATATTTTGGACCATGTTATAGAACGGCAAATAGCATTATAATATTATTATAGTATGACAATAGCCAACACGTACAGATGATAAAAATACAGATACGTTATGTTGGTTCCTACCTGAAATTGTGTAAAAATTGTAGGACGAATACTTGCAGATGTAGTCCTAACACGCACTGTAGCGATTTTACACTTGGTTCTCTGTTATTTTTGCATTTAAAAAAAATAGAATTTACAAACAAATAAATAATTTGTGAAAAGTTGTAAGGCGAATACTTACACAACGTAGGCTATAACAACAAATATGGCAGTGGTTTTCCTCTAGATGCTTTGTTATTTTTCTTTAAAAAAAAGGATTTCAAAACAAAATATAAGTTAAAAAAATCCTAATAATGTCCAATTTTGGATTGCTTTATAGCGCTGTATTATTATTATTATTAGGACAATTACATTCATCCTCATAATGTTTCGCTTTATAGCGCTGTATTATTATTATTAGGCCCATTATAATCATCATCATAATGTTTGGAGTTTTATACAGCTCCTCGATTATTAAGATTATTTAATATACAATAGAGTATTGTGTTGTGTGATTGTGTCGAATACAGTATACCAGGGAACAGTAAAATTTCACTGTTCCATGAGTATACTGATTCGGTGCTATAACAGGATAATAATTGTGAGGCTAGTGTTGAGAACAATATGCCTACGTTTATATTGGTTCCTACCTGTAATTTGTGGAAAGGTTATAGGATCACGCATGCAATCACGCGGGTTGAATTATTTCGAACTGCAATCGTGCCTGGAATGCTGAAAAGTAAAAGAAATTGAAAGTGTGAGGAATTATTAAAAGTACTAATAACGTACAATAACATTTTTGAGTAAGAAATTATTAATGGAGACTTTATTTAAACAACTCTTCAAATGAGTGACTCTTCCAGTAAGGCTGATAAAGTCGCAGCACTGTCCAGTGAAAAATATTTGATACAAAAATTAAAAATTGTAAAGGATGAACATCCCGACATATGATTATATTATGTACATTTATAAATTTAAATATGGAAAGGTTTTATGTTAAATATCAGTATAATCCAAAATACCAATTATCAAAAAAAACAAAAGCATGATAATTATAATATTTTGAAAATATCAACAAGCTGTACAAAAACTTACCCATGACATATGAACTGACCCTTGCTTTTGCATATATTGTCTTAGTCTTGTGTTATTTATTTATTTATTTATTTATTTATCTATTTATCTATTTATCTATTTATCTATTTATCTATTTATCTATTTATCTATTTATCTATTTATCTATTTATCTATTAATCTATTTATCTACTTATCTATTTATCTACTTATCTATTTACATACATTTATTTATTATTTATTTATTTTTAAAAAATTTATTTATTGTCTTATTTAATTATTACTTACTTATTCATATATATATATATTTTTATCTATTTACATATTTATCTATTTATTTATTTACCTATTTTAATATGTATTTATTTATTTACTTATTTACTTTCTTACCTACTTATTTATTTACCTACTTATTTAATTACTGACTGACTTACTGACTGACGTATTTTTTACTTATTATTTATTATTGATTTATTTATTATTTATTAAGTTATATATTTGCTTATTTATATATTTATTTATTCACTTAGTTATTTAAATAATTATTTATTTTATTTATTTATCTATTTATATATTTATTTATTTATCTATTTATATACTTATTTATTTATTTACTTATTTATTTATTTACTTATTTACTTACTTACCTACTTACTTATTTATCTATTTATCTATTTACTTATTAATTTATTAATCTATTTATCCATTTATCTATATATTTGCTTATCTACTTATCTATTTAATTATTATTAACTTACTTATTAATATATTTATTTAATTTCTCTATTTATTTTTTTATTTATTTACATATTTATTTATTGATCTATTTTTATATTTATTCGTTTATTATTTACTTACTTACCTACTTACTTACTTACATTTATCTATTTATTTAATTATCTATTTATTTTTTATTTATTTATTTATTTACTATTGATTTATTTATTATTTATTAATTTATATATTTACTTATTACTTACTAAATAACTTATTTACTTATTTATTTATTAATTTATTTAATACTTATTTATTTATTTATTTACTTATTTACTGACATACGTACTTATTTATCTAATTCTCTACTTATCTATTTCTTTATTCGTTATTAATTTACTTATCCATTTATAGATTTATTCATTTTTTATCTATTTACCTATTTATTTATCTATATATCTACTTATCTACTTTACTTATTTGCTTACGTACTTACTTATTTACTTAATTATATACTTACTGGTTTACTTATTTACCATATTTTTATTAGTTATTTACTTACTTATTTATTTACTTATTTACTATTTATATATTTATCTATATTCTATTCATCTATTTATTTAACTATTTATTTAATTATTTATTTACCTATTATCTACTTACATACTTATTTGCCTAATTTACTTACTTGTTGACTTATATATTTACTTCTTTACTTAATTATAATTTATTTACTTATTTATGTACTTATTTACTTACTGTATTTACTTATTTACTTTTTTTTATTTTATTTTTTTTTGTTTTTTTTTTATTTTTTTTTTGTTTAGTTTTTTTCTTATATATATTTTTTTTTTGTTTCTTAGTAACGAACCTAAAAACTGTTTAAAACAAAGGTCTATCAATAGACTCGCAAACAGGAGTTACCCTTTCACAGTCTGCCGCGAGGTCCAGAGTGCTGATGACGTAATCGAGAGGTGGTCGTTCGCCTGCAATGACCCTGATGCAAGCGTCTCCGACA
Source organism: Anneissia japonica (assembly GCF_011630105.1). Lineage (NCBI taxonomy): Eukaryota > Metazoa > Echinodermata > Crinoidea > Comatulida > Comatulidae > Anneissia > Anneissia japonica. The sequence continues at coordinate 14,178 of NW_022710585.1, read as the reverse complement.
GCTGACATGTGGATGTTTCCAACGGCAGTTCCCAACACTTTGATGCGGTATCCCAGTGAAAAGATGTCAGTTTGTACTGAGTCACTGGCACCGTGTACAATTTTCTCGATTGGAGTTTCGGGATGTTTGGATATGTAAAGATCTTTTTCAGCTTCTGATTTAAAGGACATTTTTTGGCTGCGCCTTGGCTTTTGAATGCTGCTCACCATCCCAAAATCTGTTAGTTTTGCTGTGAAGCGTATGCCGTTGTGACAAATTAAGATGTTTCTAGCTGCCACGTCATTGTGTAAAAGTCCCCGTGTGTGCATCTCATGGAGGCCCTTTGCGACCTCGGATGTCATTGTGATGCATTCAAGTCCAGTTATCGTCGGACGTCCGGTTTTCATCACACTTAATAAGGTGGTACTGGTGTGGGTTTGATTGTCGCCAATAAATTCTTGTACCATTCTGCATTCGTTACCTTCACGAAATACGCCGTAAACGTTTGGGAATGATGGTAAACCTGACAAGAATTCCATTACTCTTGCCTCCAGGCACATCTGGTTCCAAGCATCCTCAGGATCTTTGTAGGACTTCATGAATGCTGTTTTTACAGCAACCAGGTGATGGTAGCCAAGGATATTAGATGTCATGAGGTTAACACGTCCAAAGCTACCACTTCCAAGTTCCACTGGGGTTGCAAGAGAAGAGACGCTTGATGAATCTAGTAGCCTGATTGGTGGAAGAATTAGGTTAAGATGTTGTGCTGTTGCATCCAGTTTTCCAACAGATAGTCTGGTAGTGATTTGGACGGGTCTCGAAAAGTTAGAGGAGTTGCTAGAACATAATGACGACGATGGTAGTGGCGATTGGGAATTTGAAGTAGATGATGAAAGTGATGATGATGATGAAAGTGAAGATGTTGATGAGGATGATGAAGAAGATGGTAATGGCGTTGCTGGAGGTGATAGTAATGATACTGAAATTGTTGATGATGATGATGAAGAAGTTGCTACGATAGATGATGATGAAGTAATCTTCACTTTTTGATCAGCATTCTTCAGTTCCAAACTTTCTTCAAGGCTATAAGAAAATGCTTTAGTTATATAAGTTGATAATATAATAGAAGTAGTCTGCTTTCCAGTTACAAGTTGGTTGGGAGGTGGTGTAACCTCGGGTTGAGTTCTAATATTATTTTCAGCTGTTTTATCGACTTTTGCCGTCTGTCGATTATTATCTGCAGCATTTGTTGTTTCGTTGTTTCCTCGAATGCATAGCAAACGAATGACTGCTTGCCACACACGATTTAAAAATGATCGTCGCCTGGTTGGTTGTTGTTGCTGCGACTCTGTATCTTGTCCAGATCTGTTTCAATGAAAAAATGTTGTCAATATACTGTAATATAAATAAAAGCAATAATGAAAAATACAGCAACAATAATAATAATAATTAAATACTGTATAATAATAATGATAATGATAGCATTAGTATAATAGTAATTGTAGAAAATAAAATCGGATTTATTCTTTGCAAAAAAATGAATGGCAATATAAAGTACGAGATGAGCTTATTTCACATATTACACAACAATTCGTTTAAAGTAATAACACATAAAAATTATGTAAAGTGTTTATTAAATACAACTAAACTGACACACATATCATAATTATATATTTATTTATTATATGGCTTTCCATCGAATTGTAAAAAATAGAAATTTACATTATTAATGGTTACATAATATGTCTTGTTTATGAACAAACAGTATAGATGATCGTATAAAATTAATTTCCTTAAATAAATGAATCATGCCTGGAATGATTAATTCATTGACGATTATTTTGTGTGTCAATATTATGAGACTTTATCTAGATGTGTATAAGAGACAGGGCATGGGATGGGCTACCATAACGGCCGCGCAAGACTCTTGACAACGGTCTGACTTGCCGAAAACAGCAGCCATCTGGGCTTAGAATATTGTCATCTTTTTAAGTTCTTGTAAAAGTATAATTTGTTTTATTCTACCTTGCTTTTGATCTCGACACGTTCATCTTCAATTACTACACTTGTTTTGTAGTAGAAATTGTAATAAAAACGATTCCGATTGGTAAAATCAGTGAATTTGTGAGCAGTAAAATTATAACAAACTATGAGCATCAAGTCTCAGTTTGGTTTGTTTGTTAGTTGCTACGTGTTTTTTATGACGTGCACGCATTTTCCGCGCTATACGCGTAGAATATAGAACATGCCTATCCATAGTACGCGTTGAGTCAACGAAAAGCCTCATGGGATTGATAACAGAGCGGAGTGAAAGAAAATTAGTGCTGTGTAATTTTTGTTTAGAGATACTTGAACATAGACACGGCTAGTAGATATCACTCACCAGATATACCAAGTACACCAGGTAAATTAAGTATTTAATTGAATATCGGATAGAGTTCATATCGGTGTGTATTATATCTGTCTCTTATACACATCTAGATGTGTATAAGAGACAGTTTTATAATAGCACTATTGAGATGAAATACTTTAACGATAACATTTAAGTACGAGAAATAAATTATTAATCATTTTATTAATCATTTGTTTTTTAATTACCGAATTACAATAAAAATCTAAAACAAAAGAAAAGAAAAAAAACACACACACATTAGGCCTTTTAAAGAACGGTAGATGGCAAACACCAATTTCATTACCAATGATTATTGTGCTTGATGGATGTTTTACTAATGTTAGATCAAAATTACTTTTCCTCTCGTCTCGTATATTTTCGTATTTTTAGATGCGTGAGCCTCTGTATACATACTCATTTAGAAAATACTTATCATTTTTTAACTTTGGTTGAGTTTTTTTTCTTGTAAATATCCATCAGTTCAAACAGATATTAAAGGACACATTACAAATTTATTTTTTTACGATTGTTCATCCAAATTACAATTAGACCCTAATATACTTATTTATTATTATTATTATTTTTTTTTAATAATTCATAATTATTCTCTTTTCTCTGTTAACGTAAAACAAATACTGTAGAAGCTCTTGCAGTATTTTTATTATTAAATAAGAGAAAATTGAGTTGCACATTAGTTTAACTATGACTTCGGATTGGCGACCAGAGCCTCTGCGCAGGCGTCTTCTCGACCAAAATCAGCATTCACGTTGGCCTACAATATTGTCATAAATTGAAGTTCACATAACATTTTAAATACTTTTCAATTTACCTTTCGTTTGATCTCGTCATCTTCGTCTTCCAATACTACACTAAATATGTGTAGTAAAATTGTATTAAAAATCGATTCCGACTGGTAAAATCAGTAAATTTTTGAGCGGTGAAATTATAACCAACTACGAGATTCAAGCCTCTCTTTGGTTTTGTTTGGCTAGTTGCTATGTGCATGGCGTGCACGAATTTCCGCGCTGTGCGCGTAGAATAAGGAACATACGCATTCCCACAGTACGCCCAAAAGACTCATGGGATTGATTGAACCAGTTTAGAGAGAAAGTAAAGATCTATATATTATATTATATCATATTATATTAGGCCTATATTATATTATATTATATTATATTATATTATATTATATTATATTATATTATATTATATTATATTATATTATATTATATTATATTATATTATACTATAACACTACTGAAATACATTACAAATTACTTCACTGATAGGACTCACAATTTTGACCTGGACAGAAGCTTTAACACTATTGAGATGAAATACTTTAACGATAACATTTTTTAGTACGAGAAATAAATTGTCATAAATCATTTGTTTTTAAATACCGAATTACAATAAAAATCTAAAACAAAAGAAAAGAAAAAAAACACACACACACACACATTAGGCCTTTTAAAGAACGGTATATGGCAAACACCAATTTCATTAACAATGATTATTGTGCTTGATGGATGTTTTACTAATGTTAGATCAAAATTACTTTCCCTCACGTCTCGTATATTTTCGTATTTTTAGATGCGTGAGCCTCTGTATATATACTCATTTAGAAAATACTTATCATTTTTTAACTTTTGTTGAGTTTTTTTTCTTGTAACTATCCATCAGTTGAAACAGATATTAAAGGACACATTACAATTTTATTTTTTACGATTGTTCATCCAAATTACAATTAGACCCTAAGATACTTATTTTTTATTATTATTTTTTTTTTAATAATTCATAATTATTCTCTTTTCTCTGTTAATGTAAAACAAATACTGTAGAAGCTCTTGCAGTATTTTTATTATTAAATAAGAAAAAATTGAGTTGCACATTACATACAACATGATAAAAATAAAGTTAATAAGTATAACTAATTTGCCGTATTTATTCGAATAAACGCCCCGAAACATTTATTATATTGTTGAGAAGGGGTTTTGAGGGTACTTGAGAGAGGTGTTTATTAGAGGCTATTTTTATTGTATAATATGGATACGTATACTCAAATAAACGCCCCTAATTTTTGACTGTAATTGTGGAGCTGTGGAACATAATTACCGTCAAAATGTGTTACTGCGTGGTTATAAGGACGTACTGATCCCAACCAGGTTAGAAAAAATGTAATTCTACTGGAGTGGAACATTAATAATAGAATGTAATGTTGCTTCCATTAGATTTGTTTGCAGTCATTTAAGGGGAGTATCATACATTACCTTGTATGAATTCATCAGAAATAACATATATAAAAAATACAGTATATATATATAATACATAACAATACTTATACATAATTATTTAACAGGAATTTTTATTAAAAGAAATATCTAATGTGTTTTTTTAAATAACCCAATAAATCATTCAAATACATTAAAAAATGAGGGTGATATTTTATTACATTTATTTCTTTTTATATTTTATTAATTGTAGTCAAGCTTCTTTCTGTTCTAGTTTTTAAAATTTCTTTTATATATAAACATCATGATGGAGTGCTATAGACGCAGATCCATGGACAACACAAAATGCACATTATAAACAGTCTAAATAGGAGTTCAGATGGGTAATTAATTCAATAATTATGTATTTGTTTACATAATATATATGAATTATATGAATTTGTAGGCCTAGGCCTACTTTTAAATACATTTTAAAAGTGTGTACTTATTAGACTAGGCTTGATCTAGGCCAAAAAAATATTTTAAGAATTTAGACCTAGGCCAACACAATACACATATCGCCGTCGGCTAGCCTTAGACGAAAGATGTTTTTATTATTAAAAATACTTCTTAGTAGTAGTGCCCAATTTTTTTTTTCGTCCTATTTTTATTTAGGCCTATTTTCATTTTTTTGTTTTAACTATGACTTCGGATTGGCGACCAGAGCCTCCGCGCAGGCGTCTTCTCGGCCAAAATCAGCATTCACGTTGGCCTAGAATATTGTCATAAATTTAAGTTCACATAACATTTTAAATACTTTTCAATTTACCTTTCGTTTGATCTCGTCATCTTCGTCTTCCAATACTACACTAAATATGTGTAGTAAAATTGTATTAAAAATCGATTCCGACTGGTAAAATCAGTTAATTTTTGAGCGGTGAAATTATAACCAACTACGAGAATTAAGCCTCTCTTTGGTTTTGTTTGGCTAGTTGCTATGTGCATGGCGTGCACGAATTTCCGCGCTGTGCGCGTAGAATAAAGAACATACGAATTCCCACAGTACGCCCAAAAGACTCATGGGATTGATTGAACCAGTTTAGAGAGAAAGTAAAGATCTCTATATTATATTATATCATATTATATTAGGTCTATATTATATTATATTATATTATATTATTTTATATTATATTGTATTACATTATATTATATTATATTATATTATATTATATTATATTATATTATATTATATTATATTATATTATATTATATTATAACACTACTGAAATACATTAAAAATTACTTCACTGATAGGACTCACAATTTTGACCTGGACAGAAGCTTTAACCCTCTTAGATCTCAAAATATATTTTTTTGCTTTCATTTCTAAAGATATTCCACAAGTCACCAATTACAAAGCTAAGAAGTAGGTCTACCCTAATAAAGAATGGACGTGTCAGGATCTTTATATATTTAGTAGGCATGGATGGACAAAAAATAAAATCCTAAATCGAGAGAGTTGAACTGTGCGTGATTTAAAGTAAAAAAGAAATGCCTAAAATTTGTTTTCCAGAGGCCGTTTTTTGAATTATAGTGACATGGGAAATTGATTAAATTTTAAAGTCATTATTATTGAAGATATATTGGCCTATACACAATTATGTAAAAAGATTTAAAATTTTAGATTATGGTAATTCAAAAAGGACTGTACGCACGCGCTATGTTTGCGAGGGGATATGTACGTTCTACTGTTGAATAGTCTTGTTTAGATGTATTGCTTTCCTTAAAAATTAAATGAACGAAAACATTGGTATAGGCCTATTCAATATATTTTTAATAAAAGTAAAAATATAAAAGGTACTAGGAGAAAACTATGTAAAATAAGTGCAATTTTCGATATATTGCTTTACTTAAATATAATAATAAATTTATAATAATAAATTTATGTTTATATAGCGCAGAATACTAACCTCTATGCGCTTTACATTAAAGGCAAAACCCGAACAGAATTAAAAGGAAAGATGATAAAACAGTGAGCAAAAATCTTTTGCAATAAAAACAAAAAACAGGTTAATTTTATGATTGATTTTTATTTATTTATATATATATTTGTTTTATTGTATAATAATAATGTTTAATTATTTAAATGTCAACCAGGTTTTTATCTCAATTACATCCTCTTTCCATTTTGTTTATTATTTTTACATTGTATTTTAGATTTCTCATCGATTATAAAATCAATGAACGAAGATATAGACAATATATTTCGAATAAAAGTAAAACAATAAAAATGTACCAGGAGAAAATGTAATGAATGGATAAAAAAAATCAATACATTATAACAAAAATTAAAACAAAATTTATCGTTTAGACATCTTTTGACTGGGTAAAGGATTTTTAGAAACGAGAAACTGGAAAAAAAAAAATCACCCCAGATATAGTTATAATCTTATAGATTACATAATTATTATGTTCTATATATCAGTATAATATTATTACAGTTATCGTCAGTTTATTCATCATTATCATCACCCCACCAAAATCACCATCATTATCTTCTTCACCATCATCATAATTATAATCGTCTTCATCATCATCATCTCAATCATCATTATAAATATCATAATCATAATCATCATTATCATCTTTATCACTATCATTATTATTATCATCATCATTATCATAATATTCAGAGAATATCAACGGATGGATTATCTAATGTAGAGATGTTTCTATAAATGTTACTCAATCACTTGGCATTTTACAGTTTACTGTTCCTTTCTTGACAGCTAAGCTGTGGATTGATCTTTGACAAACGAACAGTGAAATCATTCAAAGTAATCATCATTTATATTATTTATTCATTCAGGAAAATAATTACAAAACAATACAAAGCGCACGTTTACATAATATATAAAATAGTAGTGATTATCAAATAAATTCGTAATAACGATTACTCCTTAAATACGCACATTGTTATGATAATGTCTACTTTGATACGGCTAAATTGTAGGACTACCGCAATTGTTACTATAATTAGTGTACTGTTATAGTTGCATGCTAAGATAACGCAAGCACTTTTGTGGGGTTTTTTATGGACAGACTCCATATTTTCGACGCTTAGTTTACCGTCTTCAAGCTTATCTTTTCGACGGGTATAATTATAGTCTGCCATCATGCAGCACATTTATCTGCATTTTGTGGAATAGTGTATAGGCATATGGAACGCCAAAAGGACAAACTACAAGTGGCAGCAGCGCAAAATACAGTCAGCAGTACAAAACACTTAGTCAGCAGTGTAAAACACAGAGTCAGCAGTGCAAAACACTGAGTCAGCAGTGTAAAACACAGAGTCACCCGTGCAAAACACAGAATCAGCAGTGCAAAACAGAGAGTCAGCAGTGCAAAAAAAAAAATCAGCAATGTAAAACACAGAGTCACCCATGCAAAACACAGAGTCACCCGTGCAAAACACAGAGTCAGCTGTGCAAAACACAGAGTCAGCAGTGCAAAACACAGAGTCAGCAGTGCAAAACACAGAGTCAGCAGAGCAAAACTCAGAGTCAGCAGTGAAAAATACAGAGTCACCCGTGCAAAACACAGAGTCAGCAGTGCAAAAATCAGAGTCAGTAGTGCAAAAATCAGAATCAACAAACTATAAGAATAACTATAAATATTTATATAGTTTAATTATATTTAATATAATATTTAAAATATTCACAAGCTAAAAACATTATCTTGCAGATGAAGCATAACCTTAAAAGAATTAAACAAGCAATTGATAAAAACCAAAACTTTATCTGAATAGAACAAGAACTACAACGTCTGTAAGAATATTACGCCTTTCCAATTAAGAGATTTCAAACGTGTATACTATTTACTGTATAAACTGACAATATTATTACACAAAAATAGCAGAAAACTGAATTACGATTTGAAGAACAAGAACTTACGGTATAATCTTCAAATACTATTTAAATTTAAACGAGAGAGTTTTAATTGAACACAACAATGGAAGCAGGCTGGTTTCCCCCGGTGTTTCACCAGGACAATTTCCTCTGGACA
>NW_022710585.1:0-5476 GCF_011630105.1 Anneissia japonica | reverse complement strand
AGATGGGTATAAGAGACAGGAATACGATATATCATTCTTTTATATTAAATCTTTATCTAATCCATTGCATCAATTAACAACAATATTTACATGGAAAAAATTATACAAATGTAGGTAGCAAAGTACCTACATAATATGAGAAATTAATTACCGTTCAAAGTAAAAATGTACAAAGCTCTATTTTCCACAAATTATTCTTTTTATTATTCTTGTTATTGTTATTATTATCATTAAATTATTATCAATGCAGAATAAACAAGGTTATTACACTTGATTTTTATAGTTATTAATTATTTATTATTCTTATTATTGTTATAGTTATTATTATCATTAAATTATTATTCCTACAGAATAAACAATGTTATTACATTTGCTCTTTATATATAGTTATTATTATTATTATTATTATTATTATTATTATTATTATTATTATTATTACCATCATCATTATTACTATTATTATTACTATTATTATTATTATCATCATCATTATTATCACTAAAGTATGTTATAACACTATTGAAGACATGGATTATAATAATTATACAAACATTTAAAAAAAATATGAACTACATAATACAGTAAGCCATTAAGCTCTTAATATTAGTCTTTTTTTATAAGAACATATTTTATAAGAACACTGAGGCTGAAATTGCTTAAAAGTTAAGAACAAAATAAGAACAAATTGAGGCTGAGGTAAAATGTCAAATGAGGTTTTTTTAAAATAGAAAAAACCAACAAATCTTATCCTTACTTGCAGTACCGGTAAGTGTGACCACGGAGGAATAAAGTGACAGTGAAATACCAAGGAGGAATAAGTTTATGGTAATACCCTATTATACAGTAATATACTGCTGTAAAATAATAATTGTGTATGTTTCAAAAATGTTTAAAAATAATGAATGAAATAAAAATATTTTAAGACTGAAATAATAATACTTATACATACAAGATGTAAAGGGGCAGGGAGTCCGGGGGAAATTTTCCTGATGGGGGGGGGGGTGAAAATATCCGGTGAAAAAGTGTCAGATGGGGGGGGGAGATGTCCGGGGGAAAGGGGAAACCAGTCTAAAAGACAACGATACTTATGGTAATGGCATAGAAAATTGAACAACTTAATCAGCGACAATTATAAACTGATGAACAACCAAAACAAAAACAAAGTGAAGACTCAAAAAAAAACGAAAGATATGATAAACTCAAAAAATTAACTCAAACTTTGTTTTTGTCAAGGAACTTTATAGAAAACTGAAACTTATGTTATTTGTTTAAAGCTGACATAGAGAAGATGAATACAGACATCAAGGAAGAGAAAGTTAATACCATTACTATCATAATTTTACTAACATAAAACTCAATGATATCCTAAATAAAGGAGCAAATATCATCCCTACACCCCTTAAAAAGAATACAGAAATTAAGAAGGATCTAAATAAAGACCTTGTAAATTCTTCAAAATTATTACTACAAAAAGATATCCATTTAACGCATGGTGTAAAGTAGGAGGTTGTGGGACTCCAGGGTGGGGGGGGGGATTGTTCCGTTATTATATAACTAATCAGTAAAATTATTTATTAAATTAATTATTTTTATTAAATAAATTACTGTTATATATTATTATTAAATTATTTATTTATTAGTTATGTAATCGTTAATGAAAAAATTATTAAATCAATTATATTCTAATAACTATTTAAAAATTAGATAATATTTTTATCATAAAAGATTTAATAAATTATCAATAAAAATATTTGTTAAATTACTTATTTAAATAAATTAAATTAAATTAAATTAGCTTATTATTTTATTATTGAGGTTTATGCAGATATAATTAAATGATCGCAACATTTTATCCATTTTCAAATACAGTTAGTTGACACCGTCTGTAAGTACACGGCCAAAAAAGCTGTGAAATTCCATTCAAAATAGAGGGTGTTTTGAGTTTTGCACTGCTACTTGAATTTTGTACTGCCGCTTGATTTTTGCACTGCTGACTCTGATTTTTGCACTGCTGACTCTGAGTTTTGCACTGCTGACTCTGTGTTTTCACAACTGACTCTGTGTTTTGTACTGCTGACTCTGTGTCTTGCACTGCTGACTCTGTGTCTTGCACTGCTGCCATTTGTACTTTTTGTCCTTAGGCGTTCCATATAGACATTCTCTAAAATGACGCAAAACACTTCTTGTTCATAAGACGCAGTTAGATAGCTGAAGAACTTAACTTGATTTAGCTAAATACAACTGGGAGAAAAATGTATAGTAAAGTATAATTATTCCAAAACAAATAATACAATGAAAGGGGAATGCAGAAGAACAACACAATGAACTGTGGCGAATAATTAAACAATCACATATTTTCGAATACTGTATGTATTTTGTAATTGTAAAATATTTCAAACGATTGACTCTCAAAGTATTATAGTTATCAGTGTGGCAATACACCATTGGCTACAAAATTAATACTGTACTGTATTTATTTATTTAGCGTTTAGTAGGTAAACTGCCTCTATACAGTTAGTGAATAAAAAGTAAAATGCCAGTAAATTAAATGTTGAAATGCAGATCTTTTACCCTCGAGACGTCTTAAATTCAAAGAGACTTTTAATTTAAGACCACTTTTTCAAAAAATCAAGTAACAATATTGTCAATCTTTTATTCACAATCGAACCCCGAGAAAACACAAAATTTTCAAGTCATAAAAGGGGTCCGTATTTGGAGGGCGAACTGTATTTACCTGTCACATACATGAATTTATCTCTTGCACTTATGTCGAACAATTCACAGGTATTGGTAGTAATTTCCATATCAATTGAAAAGAAAAAATATATATATAAGTATTTCTATACCATCGGCTTTTAGAAAACAATATTTAAGCCTTATATCGAACATTTTTAAGGTAAAATAGAAGACCAATATCTGGTGATGAAAAGTAAAATATATTGATTTATACAAACACTAATACAAATCAACGGCAACTAATACGAAATCAACCATCGATGGCACACTTTGACAAGAAATTATAAGTGGCTTAATGTAACAATGGCAGCACTTTATATTATGTGTTTGTTCTTCATAGAGAGTCTCGATAATTATGGTTAAACGTCTTGAAGTTTATCGAATGCCTCGACAGGTATAAAGCACAGTGCACCCTTCAATTCGAGACCCCTCTAATTCGAAATCAATTTTTTCAAACAACCAAATAACAATCTTTAATCTTTTAACACAAAGCTAAACCTCTAATTGGAGACCGAACCCCTAGACCACCTTATTTGAAGTCCCAAACAGGTCTCGAATTGGAGGGCAAACTGTATAGTGAAAATGTTATAATATCAGACACATACAGTAGGCTGTGTGGATAACAATATATGTACGTTATGTTTGTTCCTACCTGTTAATTTGTAAAAAAGATTGTAGGGCAATTACCGTACTTCACATCTCAAGTCCATCATTACAAGTGTACGGTAGTACAGATTTCCCAAAATCGCGTTCAGTTGATTTTGTAAACAAAAATAATTTCCATACAAAATGTAAATAAAACATTATAAAAACTGTCAAATTTTGGACCACTTTATATAATTGTACTCATTATTATAATAATATTATACAGTATGCCAATTCCAAACTGTATAGTGAAAATGTTTTAAAGGTTCCTACCTGTAATTTGTGGAAGAGTTGTAGGACGAAGACCTGCACATCCTATGACCACTACAACACGTGCACGGTACAGATCTTCAACTTGGTGCTTTTATTAAAAACAAGAAAGAAATTTCTAAACAAAATATTAATGAAACATTCAAAATAATTGGAACTTTTAAACTACTCTATAAACGTGTAATCAGTATTTTAATAATGATAATAATATTATATAGTATGCCAATATCCAAATTTATCCATCACATACAGTAGGTTGATAACTGATAGTTTATGTTGGTTCCTATCTGTAATTTTTGCACGAGTTGTAGTACGAATACTTGCACATCTAAAGTCATTACAGCACGGGTATAATAGTGAATGTTTAGTTTAAAACAAATGAAATTTTCAAAATAAAATCAATAAAACATTCGCAATAATTTCCAAAAAAACATTACTATAATAATAAAAAAACAATAATTTCCAAACAAAATATAAATGAAACATTCCAAATAATGTCAAATGTTGAACCAATGTATAAAACTGTAATCATTATTATAATAATAATTGTGTACAGTATGCAAATATCCAGCACATACAAAGCTCTGACTAAGCAGACTAAATAGCAGTGAAAAAACTGAAAGTATTATTTCAGTATAAAAACAAAATGATTAAAATTAAATAAATAAAATAAAAAATGTTGATAACAATACAGTATCCTTATGTTTCTTTCCTACCTGTAATTTGTGAAAAAGAAGTAGGGCCAATACCTGCACACTGAAGGCAAATATTACGGTAACGATTTCCAACTTGGTGTTCCGTAAATTTTGCAATTAAAAAAAATATTTAAAAACAAAATCAATTTTGAAGCAATTCTAAATTAATTTTGAATTTTAGACCACTCTATAGACCTGTAATCATTATAATAATAATGTTATATAGTATGCCAATATCCAACACGTACAGTAGGCTAAGTGTTGAAAACAATAATGTTTCTACCTGTAATTTGTGGAAAAGTTGTTTGACGAATACTTCGACATATAAAGTCCTAACAAACATGGTAGCGATTCCCACTTCGTGCTCCGTTGTGTTTGTATTTAAAAACAAAAGAATAAAGAAATTTCCAAACAAAATATTTAAAAAAAATATTCCACTTAAAAAAATCAAACTTTGGACAACCTTATCAAACTGAAATCATTATAATAATTATCATTATGGTATGCCAACACACAAGATAAAAGTAGACAAGGGTTGATAACAATACATAATTTATGTTGATTCCTATAGTCTGTAATTTGAGGAAAACCTCTTTCCACTTAAAGGCAATTATAACACATTTGGTGGCGATTTTCTACTTGGTGATCCGTTATTTTTGTGAAACAAAAGTAATTCAAAACAAAATATATATAAAACATTCAAAACAATATCAAATATTGGATCACTTTATAGAAATGTAATCAATATTATACACTATGAAAATATCAGACACATACAGTAGGCTGAATGGATAACAATATATGTACGTTTTGTTTGTTCCTACCTGTCAATTTGTAAAAAGATTGTAGGGCAATTACTTGCACATCTCAAGTCCATTATTACAAGTGTACGGTAGTACAGATTTCCCAATTAGCGTTCTGTTGATTTTGTAAACAAAATAATTTCCAAACAAAGTGTAAATAAAACATTATAAAAACTGTCAAATTTTGGACCACTTTATAGAATTGTACTCATTATTATAATAATATTACACAGTATGCCAATTCCAAACACATACAGTTGGATAAGTGTTAATAACAGTACAGTATTGCTATGTTGGTTCTTACCTGTAGGCCTAATCTGAAAAGAT
>NW_022710584.1:828-1389 GCF_011630105.1 Anneissia japonica | reverse complement strand
GTTAAAACCGTTGGCCCGACGTTGGTTAGAGGTTGTAAATATTAGGATGTGATAACAGACGTTGTGGCATCGTCAGAATACTTTGTTGGCCCGACGTCGGTAAACGTTAGTGAAGGTTGGTAACAACCGTTGGGGCGACGTTGGTTAGAGGTTGTAAATGTTGGATGTAATAAAGACGTTGTCGCAACGTCACAATACTTTGTTGGCCCGACGTCGGTAAACGTTAGTGGAGGTTGGTGACAACAGTTGGGCCGACGTTGGTTAGAAGTTGTACATTTCAAACGTTTACCGACGTCGGGCCAACAGAGTACTGTGATGTTGCGACAACATCTATAATCATACATAATATTTACAACCTCTAAGAAACGTCGGCCCAACGGTGGTACCCAATATCTATTTCAAACGTTTACCGATGTCGGGCCAACAAGGTAGTTTGACGTTGCGACAACGCCTATTATTATATATATGGAGGTTGGTTACAACCGTTTGGCCGACGTTGGTTAGAGGTTGAAAATTTCAAACGTTTACCGACGTCGGACCAAAAAAAAAAAAAAAAAAAAA
>NW_022710584.1:0-664 GCF_011630105.1 Anneissia japonica | reverse complement strand
AAAAAAAAAAAAAAAAAAAAAAATGGTTCGTGTGGGAATTGAACACACAACCACCAGGTTTTCCGTAACATGATTAGTCTATTTTTTTTTCTAATTTGCATAATGAATTTTTCAAACTTTTTTGTCTATTAAAAAAAAAGTGCGTAAGTTATGGAGATGGTAACAATCAAAAATCGATTATAAATTTAATTCTACACTTTTAGACAAAAAATAAACCCTCTTGGCCCATGCGTAATATTAACCTGCAGTGTATATATACGAAGAATTTTTTCTAGTAGAATCAGAGTTGACTAACTGGTACTTGGTGGGGTACTAGGTTTATCACATTTAAGGCTTAGGGGCCGCGGTTTACCTCCCTCCGTTAAGTCATGCTGGATCAGGTGTAGTAAACTCGGCGATCGTGGGTTCGATTCCCACACGGGGCAAGTTTTTTTTAAAATTTTTTTATTTATTTTTATATTTATATTTTATCTTTTGAAGGTCGTGGGTTCGATTCCCACACGAGACAGTTTTTTTTTAAGGTAGTCTAGTTGATGGTGGATAATGAATAGCAAACATGGAGGTTGTGTGTTCGATTCCCACACGAACCGATTTTTTCCCCCTTTAAGGCAGTTTAGTTGATGGTGGATAATGAATGTATTGTACTCGTTGATGACGTCGCGAA
>NW_022710583.1:0-926 GCF_011630105.1 Anneissia japonica | reverse complement strand
TACGTTGACATAATACAGACATAAAATTTATTCAAGAGGAATATTTCGGACACGCCTGTGTCCTTCTTCAGCGTTAACCAGTGTGAATGAAAAATACAGAAAAGATTAAAAATAAAAACTTAAAAAAATTAACGACGATAAATCATAAGATATATATATATTTATATATATATATGTATATATATATATATTATATATGTATATATATTATGGTATCCGATGTAGTTGGTTTCACGTATGTTTTACAAAAATATATAAATATAGGGAAATACGAAATTAAATGATTGCATACGTTGACATAATACAGACATAAAATTTATTCAAGAGGAATATTTCAGACACGCCTGTGTCCTTCTTCAGCGTTAACCAGTGTGAATGAAAAATACAGAAAAGATTAAAAATAAAAACTTAAAAAAATTAACGACGATAAATCATAAGATATATATATATATATATTTATATATATATATATATGTATATATATATGTATATATACATATATATGCAAAAGTTAAGGACAATTATATATAATAATTAATCTGTAATTTCAATCTTATAATGATATCATTATAATAATCCTATTCTTAAAACTAGACATGGCTGACCATTCCAACATTTATCCGATACTGAAAATTTAGAAATTCAATTTGGAAAAAATACAACCTCATCAAGAATGAAATATTATGTTCATTTTAAAAGTAGTTTTTTATCATGTACAGATTTTTATGTTGATAATTTCACACATTGAAAACTCTTTACTTCTTTACTTATAACTGAAAGAAGTGGACATCATCACTGCTAGCTAATTAATCTTTACAGACATCCTCATTGATACAATCCCTCATCTTTAAGAGGAAGAATTGGGTCTACACCAGCAGATACAGTGTCACTTATGGCATTTTGAACAATCGTGTTTTAGAGTGACG
>NW_022710582.1:0-713 GCF_011630105.1 Anneissia japonica | reverse complement strand
ATCTATGCGGAGTAGATATGTAAGCAATAAGTATCTTTGGTAACTTGCTTTGCCATACTTTACCTCCAGTTTTGGCATTTCTGATACATTTCTTAAGGTAGCGATGAAACCGTTCAATTTCCCCATTCGTTTTAGGGTATTAAGGTGAAGCAAGTAGATGTTTAATACCACATGCGTTAAATCTTTCTCAATTTTGGCACTTATAAACTGTTTTCCATTATCAGTTAAGACCTCATCAGGGTATCCAAATCTTGCGAATACCAATTGTAAACATTCAATAATAACATTGGAAGTTATCTCTTTTACAATAATTGCCTCAGGGTAGGAAGAGTAGTAATCAGTAATTGTTAAAATATACTCTCCTTGAATTGGCCCGACCAAATCCATCCCTAACTTACTCCAAGGTCTACAAGGTAATTCTGAGGTCTGTAATGGTTGATCTTTAGGCAGCGCTTGATTAATTTCGCAAGCAGAACAGTTACGTATCATGCTTTCAACATTAGCATCCACTTTTGGCCAATAGTATTTATCGCGCAGAACTTGTTTGGTTCTAACCATTCCTTGATGTGTTTCATGTGCTAAGCTCAAAACACTTTGTCTTAACTTTAAAGGTACGATTTCCCCTTATTAACAAACAATCATAAACAAATAATTCACATTGGTTAACATAATATGGTTTCAGTTCATCTGTTACCAATCTAGGCCACTTTCCT
>NW_022710581.1:0-1437 GCF_011630105.1 Anneissia japonica | reverse complement strand
TGACCACCGAGATGAGCTTGCCGTTCGGCCAGTCGGCCATCTCCGTTCCGGCGACTCCCAGCACATCGTAATCTTCCATGTTGCTCTCCTCGATCAGACGGTCCCTCCGCGCGTCGTCCACGTCGTCGTGCGTCGGAGTGTTCATGCCGTTCGGTCCCGGCACGAAACCGACACGCGCGGTTACGGAATTGTACCTTCCCAGCAGCACCTGTCCCTCCTGTACGTTGGGGTTGTCCGACGATGGGTAGAGCTTTCCGCGCACGTCGTTCGCTCCGCTGCCGAAGTTGGCGCTCAGATAACGGGGGTCGACAGCGTACGCTCGAATCGATCCATCGATTATGGGTTGCTTGATGCTGGACATGACGCACGGTATTTTTTTTTGTTGGATGTCGAGCAGGAAAAAACATTAATAACATTTGTTTTTTTTTTATTCTTCGTTTCAGATCCATTGCTTTCAACGTTCCCGGTGCGAAGTGTGCAAAGCAGATCGGAGGCGGCGGCAAGGGTGACGTTCGAAGAAACTTACAGAATTCACAGGAAGAATCTGCAAGCGAACGGAAACGCGCAGCGTCGCGTTCGTCCCGACGTCGGAAGAAATTCTGCTGCAAACGTTCAGGAGAAAGTTTACGAAAACAAAAGAAAAACAAGAATTAAAGGAGGAAAACAAGAAATACGCATGTGTGCGCGTAATTATTTTTAAGTTATCGTTGTATTTGTTAAATATATAAAAATTGGTCTTCATTGTACTTCCATTTTGTTCCGAGATGGGAAGAAAGGCGTTTTACGTGAAAGACAGACGAGGCAGAATCTACTTCTACAGGCCGATAGGAGACCTGTGCCGATTTTCGGGCATCATGAGAACGAACGCCACGCAGGTGAGCATCGACATGTCGGAAGTCTTGCCGTTCACCACCTCCGCTACCGGATGTTTCGTCTTCAAGTTTCTGGTATACATGGACGGCGATTCTTATCGCGACAAGTTCACCTTCGCAGACGTGACTCGATACGCGGACGTCATAGCCTTGAGCGCGTACATCGGCTCGTCTTTAATCTGGCAGCTCAGATTGGCCGAGATGATAGTGATCCCGAGATTGCTAGGTCTGACGTCGAAATTCGCGTTGCGGGAGATAAATCTGTTCGTCAAGCATCTGCTGCTGTATCACCGAGACGGCAAGATACCGAACGCCGATTGGATGGGCGTGCTGCGATTGTGCGAACCCTTCACGTTCGACAGAACGGTCGGCGACCTTCTGAACGGACCCGATCGAAATCGACCGACGCTGAGAGAGGACTGTAGGAGTGAGAGATCCTGAGAGAGGACTGTAACGAAAGTCGCCTGTACGCCGTGATGATTTTCAAAACGAACGAGCCAACGAGGAGGACGTTTCACCTCCTATACGAACTGTGCAATCAGCCAAGACCGATCCTCTTGAATTC
>NW_022710580.1:0-1274 GCF_011630105.1 Anneissia japonica | reverse complement strand
ATTTTCATACTTATTCTAGCTTCCAAGGACGTAAGTTACATATTTATTTTAGTACTTCTTACTGGCGAATTGTCCCGTGCTTTTTAATCTTTTGTACAGAGGTCTTATATTTTTAGGTCTGAACACAATGAATTGTTTAACTGTGTATCATAGGCCTACTGAAGTGATACTTTTAGGCCTACTTATTTCATTCCGGGATTATTTTGTATAGCTAATTTGCAACTTATTTTGGGGTTGATTTCACATGGTAAAATGAGACCGATGTTATCTGTTCCAATATCTAGAAAACCATAATGAATAGTCATAGAAGTTAAATCAAATTCGATAACAAAATTTTAGGGGGGACATAAACTTTGTGTAGGGAACTTCCGTTACTTCTTATGGTTGAATCGTCCCGTGCTTTTAAATCTTTTGTACAGAGGCCTTATATTATTAGGTACTGAACAAAATGAGCTTCTTAACTATGTAGGCATATAGACCAAACTGAAATGAAACTTTCAGGCTTACTTAGTTTATTCGAGATGAATTTGTATAAGCTAATTAATTCGAACTCATTTTGGCATTGGATTCATATTATTGTAAAATGAAATCGTCGGCGCTATCTGTTCAGAAAAACCATAATAAATAGAAATTAGAAAAGTTAAATCAAAAATTAAATATTTTAATTTGTTGAGGAATATATTTTCTTGTTCTACTTAAACAATCCTTTGATAAACTTTTAAAACAAGTTGAATCAAATTCGATAACAGAATCTTAAGGTGACGTAAACTTCGCCACTCCTTACTTTCCATATTTCTCAATGAATGTTCATTTCACATGAAGCTTTTCATTCGAATAGCAAACAATATTGCAGTTAAATTATATTTATGTTTATGTAATGGAAGAAATTATTCCAGCTAAAATGCAAAACCAAATTTTTTTTATTCATCTTCAAAAGACATGACAAAGATTTCAAAGCAAATAAAAGTACATTGCAATATTAAAGTGTTTTTTAACATTATTTTCTGATAGTCCCATACCATATTACATTCAATTACTCAATATCGCATAATTCCCCCCCCCCAACCACCATCCGTCTCCCTAGCGTTGGCACTGGCTGCACCCCTCCCTTTGAACAACGAGGTTGCTCCACTTTTACCTTTTTGTCTTGTTTTTTTTTAAATTTATATATTTGTTTTTATATTTAATTGTTAATGGATTTTTTATGTGAATTTCTGAATTTGAATACAGTAAATTATAAATATAATATAATTGGGTTTTTTTTTTTGTTTTTT
>NW_022710579.1:0-795 GCF_011630105.1 Anneissia japonica | reverse complement strand
TTTTTATTGAAATTTTTTTAAACGAGAGATTCTACATAGGCCTAATGAACAACCGAACTGCTGATAGCCTATTCTAAAGCACTGCTCACTTTACTGTATATTTCACGTTTTTCTGAGGTTATTTTACTTGGCGCATTATAATTATCTACAGAACATTTCTAAACTTTAAATATGCTCTCATGGCTCTCAAGGATGCACTCTCTCATTTTTCCTTCGATTGGCTGAAGACATGACACAACTTTCGAAGAACTTCCATACCCATCTGCATTTTTCCTGGTATTTACAATCTAATACGGTACATAGTGCAATTTATAACGCCTCTACATCCGCTTTAAAAAGAAATGGCTGCTGAATGACCTTATTTTCGATGATTATGAACTGGTCCGACGGATGTACTTTGTCTCCAAGTGCCAATATGAATGGTTGTCGGTGGGTTTCTGGATTTATGCTATCCACGTACGCTTGAACATTAATTATTTGCTGGAAATAAAAATAGGAAAACAGAAATTTACATTTTGCCAAGTACAACACTTCTTGGGCCAAATAACAAAAAGTCCTTGTTTCCCATCTCCTCCCTCCCTTTTTTTTGTTATTCTTAAAATTTTGGGGTTTTTTACATCCAAAATGCAAAATTTAGAAATGCATTTAAACATAAAGACCATGATAACAGCAAGACAAGCAATGACAAAACTAGTGACACATTTTTTACAACACATTTTGCTACTTAGAGAACATATTTGACTTTAAATTAAGGATAATTTCTAACCTGTTGTAATGAAATGAGTTGAAAAATAT
>NW_022710578.1:0-925 GCF_011630105.1 Anneissia japonica | reverse complement strand
AAACATATTTCCCACAGAAGCACTGTGAGTTATTCCCGCTTACTGGACAGTGCATTACAACTCATTTAAATGTCATTTTTCAAATCAGATGTCTTAATACATCTTTAATGTTTTAACCCTTCTTTTGAACCATGTACTCATTTTATTTTTAGAATATTCGTATTATGGCCAAGTACTACACAAGGATCACAATGACGAGACTGGCACAACTCTTGGAACTAACAGAGGCAGTAAGTTTACATAATTTTGCTTTGTAGTAGTGTTTCTATTGTACATCAGTAGATGAAAACCTGCAGAATCTGTCATACATTCTGCAGGTTTTAAATAAGCAAGTGAATGAAGTACTAACAAGCTCTATTTTCTGATCACTTCTGCTTCCAGTGAGTCAAACCTCCTCTGGTAGTTGCACAGAGCCATATTTATTAAACATTACAATATGCTACCCAGTCATGTGTAATAAGGCTATACTGTTTTTGTATCATTTTTTTGTGTGTTAGGAAGCTGAAGAATTTCTATCAGACCTTGTTGTAAAGAAGACAGTGTTTGCAAAAGTTGATCGTTTAGCAGGGATTGTCCATTTTACTCAAGAGAAGGATCCTGTGGAGATCTTAAATGGTTGGTCACATAATCTGAATCAGCTAATGCAACTCGTTAGTAAGACAACACATCTGATCAACAAGGAGGAAATGATACATCAGTTTGTAAATTGATTACTTCATTAAGCGGTGTGAAGTCTCGCCTAGACAGTTATTTGTGTTTTTAAAAAAAGCTTTGATTATATGTCTATCTATTAATACTGGTATTGGACTCTTTGTACTGATAGCAACCAAATGTTAATACGTAGTGTTGGTAATGATCATGGGGCTGTACTCCTATAACAACAAAATGTTAATGTATAATGTTAATAATGATCAGTGTTAATAGT
>NW_022710577.1:0-1101 GCF_011630105.1 Anneissia japonica | reverse complement strand
GAACATCATGGTGCCGATCGGAGGGCCGGTGCGAAATTCCACTGCAGAAGAAAGCGAACGTGATGTTGGAAAACAAACTGTCATTGAAAATTAATTAGGTAAGATTTTGCCAAATTATGTTATTTACCAACGATCAGCGTTTATTTTATAATCGTTTACATTATTTGATTTTATTAGGGGTTAAGTGAAGTTGGACGAACCGTCCACTTAAAATTTCAAGCCTACGCTACCGCGGTTTGCACTGTACGTAAGCCTATGCTAGGCACCGTTTTATAATCGGCTTAAATGTTTCTTTTACGTAGGTATTGATATAAATTTAGAACTTAGCTATTAAAATGTTATTATTTAGTGTTTGTATCGAAGAATGTAAAAATTGAATACAGAAATACACCGTAAAAATAGAATAAACTTTGTTGACATGATACTTCGATCGCCAGGCTAGGCTGCACCATTTCAAATTTGGGGTGGCGTATTAAAAATAAAAATTTTTAATATGGTTTTAACATTACATCTGCCGATTTAGATTATTTCGAAGAATGTTTGATTGAATTATAATAGCTTATTTAATAATTTTACTTTAATCCAAATGGCATGTTTTTATCTATCTGTTTTGAATTTAATTATAAACCCTAATTAATAAGTGGTACAGTATTTCCTAAATCATCAGCCAAATACTGTATAATTATTCAGTATATTACTGTACTGTATTGCTTCCCTAAAAGGATCCAGTAAATGATAATGTAATATTATTGTCTTATGATTTTTGATATAAATAACCGCATCTTTGTAAATTAAAATATAATTACCGTACTGTATATGTATTCCTTTCCTATTGTGTTGTTTGTACAGTGATCTGTATTGTTTGTTGTTTGGGTTTGATATTGTGTATGTACAAACCATCTTAAATGGATTTGTTTCAGACACCATTTAAAAATAGTGAAACTTCATTTTTTTTATTTCAATTTTTTTTAAATAATCACAGATTTGCAATCAATGTGAAAAATTGAAGAAAACTGCATCCAAGAAAGCTGAACTTGATGCACTGCTTTCAACTACAGTACTCTCATTGATGTGTTGAGCCAGCCAAAGAGAAAACACAAG
>NW_022710576.1:0-1041 GCF_011630105.1 Anneissia japonica | reverse complement strand
AAAATCTGTATCTCATTCACCGTTCCCCAGTTTTTTCGTCAAACAACTTTTTTCTGTGTTAGAAAAATCAGTTCTACAACATATCAAAAAACTTTTTTCCTCCGGAGCCTGACTTTAACTGTTCCTTTTGAAATGAACATTGACAAAGCTCATAGTCGAAAAATGGAAAAATAAACACTTTAAAGTTGCAGAGAGGTTCAGAGGCAGTTTGGCATTTGGTTCCCCAACCTCAAAGTCGACTTTTAAATCTCTTGCTGTGCATTTCGCTTGTGTCCTTAAACAAGGCACTTTATCTGCATTGCTTCGCTCCACCTAGGAGTAAAAATGGGTACCTGGTAGGGTTGCCTGCTTTTGTGCCGATTACCAGTCAACATTTAAAGCTTCTACCAAACAAATGAATACAAATGGTAACCAGCGTATAACTAGAGCTAATGAAGCTTGGCACCTCACCCCCATCCCACTTTCTATAATAATAATAATAATAATAATAATAATAATTTAATAATAATATTACAATAACAGTATTTTAGTAATTTTAAGTTGTGATAAAAAAGCAAACATTAATTTGTTCTAAATAATAGCACCAGAGAAAGCAATTCTTGACCGTCCAAGATTAATATGACACAAAGGAATAGCTAAATTAAAAGGATTAATTATTAAACCGTGTACTATATGTATGATCAGTAATTTCAAAATAATCAGATAAACTAGAAGGTAATCTATTATTAAATAAATCAAAAATAAATTTATAGACACATAATTTATAAAGTTTAGGTATATCTAATAGTTTAAGTGAATAAAACAGTGGTGCTGAATGTGCTGTAAAATCAGAAAATTTAATGCATCTTACACACATTTTTTGTGCAATTAAAACAGGCTTACGGTGGACACAATAACCAGGGAAAAGAACTGCGCTTTATACAAACAAGCAAATAAAAAAAATGATTGCTAGTTGGAATATCTATACAAAGTATCTTGTAATTAGCCTAGTAAGTAAAGCAAAGGCACATTATAAATGCCCATAATAGTACCAGTACCAGT
>NW_022710575.1:0-1044 GCF_011630105.1 Anneissia japonica | reverse complement strand
TCCGTCCTCTCGTCTCTTCCTCTTCGTATTCCTTCTTCTCGCTGCCGGAGCGTCGTCTTCACCGTTGTCGCTCTCGTCTTCGCTGTCGCACTCGTCGTCGTCTTCTTCGCTCTCTTCGTCGTCGCCGCCGTCGCTGTCGTCGTCGTCATCGTCTTCTTCGCTCTCATCGTCTTCTTCTTCGTCGTCGTCGTCGCCGTCTTCAATGGGGGAATCCATCAGCATCTCGTACCTCATGTTCGGCGGTAACGTCGTCTCCCAATCGGCATAACCGTAGTTCACGACGAGAATGTCTCCTGTCTCTTATACACATCTAGATGTGTATAAGAGACAGCTTTCACCACGCCGAAGATCAAAAACGCGACCGCAATCTACGACTCCTCTCGCGTCTTCGTGGACGATCACGCTCGGCTCGAGCAAGGAGCACACGCAAGCGTACGGTTCGTCCTTGTAGTGAAGCTGCAAAGCCAACCGGAAAAGCACTTGCAGCATCACGTACGTGTACGACTCGCAGTCCATGAGGGAGTTGGTGGGTATCTCGTCCGACTTGGCTTCGACGCACAGGACGGTCATCGGCTCGGAAAACAGAAAATCTTCGTCGATTCGACTGCAGGGCAGCAACTCGCACGGCAGTAGTTCCTCCTTGTTCTGAGGTAGACTGCTATCGAAATATACAGACATCTTCCCCTCAATTCTTTTCAATTTTTTTTTCACGAAATGAGGAGATTAAAAAAATTTTAAACTTTTATAGCAATCGCACGAGGAATGGATGACGTAATGTGTACCGGCGTCTTACCATTTGTAAAGTGGCACGTCGATCCGATCCCCATGACGTACGGGTAGAGAAAGTCCAGAGAAGTCGAAATTTTTTTCTAAGTCTAGAGAAGTCGAAATTTTTTCTAAGTCCAGAAAAGTCGAAAAATTTTCTAAGTCCAGAAAAGTCGAAATTTTTTTCAAGTCCAAAAAGTTCGAAAATTTTTAAAAGTCCAAAAATGTCGAAATTTTTTCTAAGTCCAGAAAAGTCGAAAATTTTTCTAAGTCCACAGT
>NW_022710574.1:0-1573 GCF_011630105.1 Anneissia japonica | reverse complement strand
AATGTCAATTTATATCCAGGGCACTGGAATGCGTTCTATTTTTTTCGAGTAGAGTCAAGTATGTAAACAATTTATTCCTAACTTAATAGCTTAAAACTAAGATTAGATTATTATTTTGAGCCTTTCAGCAGAGACCTACTTTCATTAGTACTAATACTAAGAATGTATCAACTTCATTGTTATTAAATCTTTGTCATTTATCTTACAAGATTGAATATAACCCTACAGTATCTTAAACACTTATCTTGGGACGCCGTCCACCCTTTAAATGCTACGGCTAAAAATGACGACTAACAGTCGTTAGAATTTTCTTAAAGTCATCGTGAAATATCTAAGTAAAACCTTATTACGGCAATTAGCGATGAATGTTATTATCTTGAGAACAGCACTTTGTGTGTTATTGTATAGTCTAATAACTCTGAATATAACGAGGGGCTACGGTAAGTTTTATTTCAATTTTTATACTAGGTACGTCTTGTATTCTATATAAGACTACAAATTGTCTTCCTGATAGGCTATAAATCGATTTAATAACAGACAATATTCAATTGCTGTTTAGATAGGCCTACCACCTCCAACCATTTGTGTTATAATTTCATCGATATTATATACAATAAATAAAAGCTGGTTACTGTATTAAAATAAAAAAAACAAACATTTTTTACATACAAATTCCGTCTACTAGAAATGTGCTTAAATGTACTCCAGTTGGCATCGGTCTTAGTTTAAATTTATTCGATTTGGTATATCATTATTTCAAAATAGAAAATATTATGTTTCAACATTATATCATGCTAAAGTAGGCTTATAAAGATATAATAAATAATATATTATTATCATTATTATCAGCATTATTATTAAGCACTATTATTAATTTTAGTATTAAATGCTAATTTATTATTATATTTCATATACAGTATAATTATGCTGTTCTCATTATCATCTCATTTTCAAAAAGCATATTTTGTCACGAATATTTTTACCAGCTTTTCATGCATTATTTGAATATATAACATTTCCGTTTAACAACCTTACATATTTTATGTATTCATTGTTATAATTCAAAGAACACGTTGGTCACAACCCGTGTAGTTATACACATTGCGGGTATGGTACATGTGAAATTAATAACGGGCATGCGTACTGTAGATGCCAGACCTGTTATTCCAATTCGTTCACCAGTTACTGCTCAATATGTAAGTGTACTTAATCATTTGTTTTAGTGAAATTGTATATAACGTGAACAAAATAATGGTTTTTTTTTAAATAAATGGAATTTATTGTTACTTTTAATCGATTGATAAAACCTAATGAGTTTTTAAAAATATATTATATATGCTATAAAAATTTGGTGAGTGTGACATTGTTATTGTTCTGTTTCTCACAGATAACAATCCTTGTAGTGATGTGTACTGTTTCAACAGTGGTATTTGTGTTCCTACAAATTTAAACGGAGAGTGTGGGTATAGATGTGAATGCCCTGATGGGTTTACTGGTACATTTTGCGATCAAAGTAGGAATACACTTTTTTATATAAGAATTAATAATTACAACATATATTTCTATATATTCA
>NW_022710573.1:0-921 GCF_011630105.1 Anneissia japonica | reverse complement strand
AGAACAGTTAAGGAATTGATGTCTGGATTTCAAAGAAATCCTTTAATAAGAATAAATAATCAGCATGCGGTAACTGTAGTTAAACCATAATTATAGGTGTAATTTTGCCCTACCTGACGTGAATATGTACTGAATACTCAGTACGTGTGAAAACAATTGCGAAGAAAAAGTTGTTCTCGGGTGGGACTCGAAGCCACGATCTTCAGTTCACTAGCCTGGGATCATACCTCTAGACCACCGAGCTTGCGCCTGATGGTCAGGGTTGAATTCAAGTCCAAGTAAGCAGCGATTACTGCAGTGTTGATAGTAATTGTTATTGTCGTGATGGAATAGACAATAACTGGATTTGCGTCAGGAGAATCAAGTATAGGTGTAATTTTGCCCTACCTGACGTGGAAATGTACTGAATAATCAGTACGTGTGAAAACAATTGCGAAAAAATCTCAAGTTGTTCTAGGGTGGGACTCGAACCCACGATCTCCAGATCATTAGCCTGGCATCATGATTTCCGATACTCTAGAGAACATTGTAAATATATCTGCGAATAGTCAATTTTTTGTTTTAAATGCAGACCTTCTTCAGTTTTTGAGCGGTTTGTCGTAACCTCCTTAACCCCGCCACCCGCCTTCCACGCTACGGGCCTGAACCGTTGGGGATATTACTTGAGTAAAATTAGAACAATTCGTCCACGATCAAACAATCAAACAATCAATAACAGTACTAAGTCTAAAATTAAATGACGCAAGAAAGCTTAAACGTAGAGAATTAAGCACGGATATTTCGATAGCTCCTGCTATCTTTATCAACGTTAAACTTTATAAACTTTAACGTTAATAAAGATAGCAGGAGCTATAGAAATATCAGTTTGACTTTGTTATACCTTAATAAATTTGTGTTCCGCAAGTCAACTTTCAATGGTTG
>NW_022710572.1:0-667 GCF_011630105.1 Anneissia japonica | reverse complement strand
TTTTAGTTTATTTCAGTTTTGAAGTTTATAATATATATTTATATATGTTTTAGTTGAACCTGTTAATGGCGGTTTTCATCGCTGTTGGTTTTATACTGAATAAAATAAAATAAATATACATACATACATACATACATATATATATATATATAGGTAAATATTTCTTTGATGATTCATATATATATATATATATATATATATAATTAATATAAATTAAAATAGTAAATACTACAACTTATATGCTGAAACGAACGCTGCATGGTTGTTGCGATACAAAATAGATAAGCAAAACCTGTTGTATGCCCATATAGTCATGATGTGCCTATAATCATGATGTAAATCATCATATTTAGGCATGTCGCATGTTTTTGTCTAATAGAATGTGATAGCCTGGACAGGGTTTGACATACAAATATACATTGTAAACGTTAAAGCAAAGGAGATGAATTGATAAGCGAAAGCTAAAATGGAATAGGCAGCAAAGGTTATTTCTGAGTTTTATTTGTAAATATCTGTAAATATTGTAAACTAATCAAGAGTGAAGTCATGTTATTTTAATGTATGAATTCATCTCATTGTATTTTTTGTTGTTGATGCTTATCAAATTTGTATCTCTACCTGGATCCAAACATTGTTAACCACAGCATTGTTGTTTTCAGTATCATGC
>NW_022710571.1:0-655 GCF_011630105.1 Anneissia japonica | reverse complement strand
GTAGCTGTCGTACATACATAATAGTTTGGAGAGCCATATTTTATACTTATTTACTTATACTTTTTTTCACAATTGCATAGTAAGTAATATGACAGACTTTGATTAAAGACTTCAACATATTACAAAAAGTAATTACAGTACTATGTTGTTTGGATTTAATATCAGGGGGGAAACAAAAAGGGTTATTACATTAGATATTTTGAACGTCTACATATCAAACCGATGGCACCATTTTATAGAAAGAAACCTGAAAAGTTATTTTGATAAAATGGAAAAACAAAAACTCAGATTTCATAATTTTGAGCATGTTAACTACCAAATTACAATACCATATAGTTATAATCTGCCAATTACTATTAATTATCATAAATTACATACTAAGAATACTTTTATTAATCTAAAACAAAGAATACTCTACATCAAAAAATAAGCTTTAATTGCTTCAGGTATATAAAAAATTAAATATATGCATACATATTGTAGATAAGCCACTCGCAATCTCTTTCAGTTAACACAACAAATAGAGTTGTATTTGCATATTATTGTCACCTAATTTTTGAATATAAAATAAATATAAAAATGTACTGATCGTGAATGTTGAAATAGAAAAGAGCTAAGAAATTAGAAAAAAAAAATCATAACATGAAACAAATAA
>NW_022710570.1:0-638 GCF_011630105.1 Anneissia japonica | reverse complement strand
TAATACTTGCTGAAATACATCGTTTCTTCATTTAGATCTCCATTTTTCACTTAGTCCATGCGACTTTTTTTTCTGTTGTATACGTATGAGTAGTCATATGAAGGTACTATATCCCCGACAGTTGGCTGTGCAGCAATGTACCCTTTGAATGCAAACTGAAAACAGGTGAAAATATACAGGCAGCCGACTGTCGGGTACATAACGACTATCTAGCTTTCCACAAAAATATGAGGCCTAAGCTAGGCCTAGTTCAGTATTACTGCGATGCAAGGGTAGGCCTAGTTAGATCGTTCAATCAATGATATCGTGTTATCGTCTAATATAATTAAATAATGTGTGTACTATTTAAGAATGCACTAGGTGGGTCGCTTTCTTTGTTATGCGGTTGTAGTGTAGTATACGTAGCAGAGTGACGACAGCAAGCTAAGCCTAGCCCAGGGCATAGATCGTGTACGTTCTTGATAATCGTAATGAAAACTTCGGGTGATATACGATTGGGCCCAACTGGTGTGGACGATCGGACCCAAGATATTTTCAAATAAATTGTAGTCCTAATAGCAGGCCACTGCCAGAACCCCCACTTCCGATATCGTTCCAAATTACGTACTGTAAAATGAAAATACTGTATACGTAGCTAG
>NW_022710569.1:480-658 GCF_011630105.1 Anneissia japonica | reverse complement strand
CTATGTTTGATGCGCACGTACGGTATTGCTATTGGCCAAAAGATGACCAAAAAGAATGGAAATTATTGAAAACAATGTCAGGAACCCAAAATATGTAAAATAACGTAATTTCTAGCTTCCGTACGTGCTGCGCACGTAAAAATGTGCGCGCGTAGTGGAAAATTTCAAAAAAATTTGA
>NW_022710569.1:0-450 GCF_011630105.1 Anneissia japonica | reverse complement strand
AATGCTCAAAATGGCCTAAGACGTGCTCTAATGTAGTCAAAAAGTGATATTGAGCATTTTTAAATTTTGACGCACGCATACGCGCGCGTAGTGAAGCGCACGCGTCAAATTAGGGTACAGTACGTTCAACATTAACCCGAAGTTAATGCTCACTTAATACGATTTTGAAATGGCAATTGGTTAGGCTGATATTATCGATAATGTTAAAACGCAAAATTGCGCGTAGATTACGTCACGCATGACTGAGCGCGTTGAAAAGCTTACCATGACTATTCCAGACCAAGACAAATGTTCGCTGACAGCGATATTTGCGTAACTCGTGGCAGTTTTTGAGATTTCGTGCGAACAAAAAAGGGGAGAAAGAAAGAATAAAAAAAAGATGATGACTAGATTTGAACTCGTCACTGAGGACGAATTCGGTGATCCGCCGTACTTTGACCCTCAGGAAGC
>NW_022710568.1:322-619 GCF_011630105.1 Anneissia japonica | reverse complement strand
TTGAAGTTTTTCGGAAAAGTACTCGAAATATGGCGGAAAGTCAAAACTTTACACTAAGTGCTCAACTCGGCGAAATAAGCACTTTTGTGCAAAAAGTGACAATGGTTAAAAGTTGAGTCAAAAATGTAATTTTTTTTTGTTATGTCAGGGTTAGGGTTAGGGTTAGAGTAAGAGTTAGGGTTAGGGTTAGGGTTAGAGTTAGGGTTAGGGTTATGGTTTGGGTTGGTGTTAGGGTTAGGGTTAGGGTTAGGCAAAGTGAGATAGGCTGAAACAAACACTATTCCATTGAAAGTTTGA
>NW_022710568.1:0-247 GCF_011630105.1 Anneissia japonica | reverse complement strand
TCGGCGAGATAAGCACTTTTGTGCAAAAAGTGACAATGTTAAAATGAGTCAAAAATGTAATTTTTTTTTGTTAGGGTTAGGGTTAGATTTAGGGTTAGGGTTAGGGTTGGGATTAGGGTAAGGGTTAGAGTTAGGGTTAGGCAAAGTGAGATAGGCTGAAACAAACACTATTCCATTGAAACTTTGAAGTTTTTCTGAAAAGTACTCGAAATATGGCGGAAAGTCAAAAATTTGCACTAAGTGCTCA
>NW_022710567.1:0-1281 GCF_011630105.1 Anneissia japonica | reverse complement strand
TTCAATTTTCGAGGGGAGGGGGACACAATTTTTCACAAGAACCCCAGAAAGGAAGGGGGTTGGGGGTTCTCCCCGGGAAAATTTTGATTCTTAGATGACGAGAAATGAGCTTTCCCGACTTTGAGCTAGGTGTCTTTTAATGACAAAATTCAAGGTTTTCCACCTCTTGAAAACGGTTAGGCAAACTTTATTTTATTCTTATTACAGAAATATGTGTGTATACATACATAAAAAACAAATGAGTAGTTGCATACGTTTTCTTTTTCCCATGAATCGATAAACTCCAAAGAGAAAGGGAGGAGGGGGTTTTGGGTTCTCTTCCGGGAAAATTTTGATTCCTAGATGGCGGATGACTTTTGAAGTGTCTTTTTATGACTCTTAAGTTCTTCAAAATTCAAGGTTTTCTACTCTTAAAAACGCTTCCATGAATCAATGAACCCCAAAGAGAAAGGTGGGTTCGGATTCTCCCCGGGAAAATGTTGATTTCTAAATGGCGGGAAATGAGCTTCTCGACTTCTGAAGTGTCTTTTAATGACTTTGAAGTTGTTCAAAATTCAAAGTTCCCCTCTTGAAAACGGTCATGTAAATTTTTCTCATTCTTATTACAGTAAATAGGCCGTATGTATGTATCATAAAACAAATTAAGTGATTGCATACGTACCCCTATTCTTATTACATAAATCGATAAATCCCAAAAAGAAATGGGGTCCGGGGGTTCCTAGGGAAAAGTTTCATTCCTGAATGGGGGGAAATAAGCTTTCCGAATTCTGAGATGTCTTTTAATGACTTTTAAGTTCTTCAAAATTCAAGGTTTCCCCCTCTTGAAAACGATTCCATGAATCAGTGAACCCCAAAGAGAAATGCAGTTTCGGGTTCTGCCTGGGAAAACGTCGATTTCTAGATGGCTGGAAATGAGCTTTCCCGACTTATGAAATGTCTTTTAGATTTTTAAGTTCTTCAAAATTAAAGGTTTCCCGACTTCTAATTTTGTATTCAAGGTCTTTATTATTTATTTAGATAAAATTATAAATTTAAAATTGCAAACAGACAGCCAATAAAAGAGTGAATATAAGTGTATTACAATAATTGCTTAAACATTTAAAAACAAAACACTGAAATTTCAGAAATTCACAAAACAAACGTAAAAAAAAACAATGGATAAAAAGCACAGCACCAGACAAATAAAAAAAATTAAAATGATAAAAATGAAAGAAATAAAAAAGGCATTTAAAAAAAACATTAATTAAAATTAAATTTTTGCCGAAGTGGGGGGGGGGGGGT
>NW_022710566.1:0-604 GCF_011630105.1 Anneissia japonica | reverse complement strand
CACATTAACAGTACCGATATTTGAATACTCCTCTTCCGCGAATTGTTTTATTGACAGTGGCTCATTTAATTCTTATATAATCACTTTAACATTTTAATCGAAATAGTTCACCATATCGTAAAAGTTTGAATACCCACCCAATTCGTTGGCGATCCTCAGTGTATGTTATGTTAATGAAAAATGTCATACTGTACAACAAGGGAATGTGTATTACAAAATGCCAGTACGTATTTTTTAGATTTTGACGCACTCCGTTCTTGTAGTGTGTGTCTGCTGTTGAAAACAAACTTCCTAATTTTGTAACTCGCTATGATGACTGAGATGGACCATGTTGATTTATTAATAATATGTTGTTTGGGATGGAAAAAAGTAGAGTCAATTTCCCAACAATGCTCCATCAGCAAATAGTTTGGTGTGCGCTATGGACAGTATGGCTATGGAATTTACTAACCACACAATCCACAATAATTAAGTCGCAAAACTTTAGCTGCATTTGGTGGATTAAGTCGCAAAAATTTATCTTCGTTTGGTAGCGCCACTTACTCTAGGTAGACGGAGACCGGTTTCGTTACCGGTTGGTACATTTCTTACAAGCATTTAGCCA
>NW_022710565.1:0-742 GCF_011630105.1 Anneissia japonica | reverse complement strand
ACCCTGCTGATCAAGGCACAAGGTGTCTGGACGCCTCCAGGCTTTCAGAATCTGTCTGGCTTACCGGACCTAGGCAGCCCTACACAGATGAGGGGAGAAATAGCACGTTTCCTCTTGTTGAACCACAGATGGACAAAGAAATCAGGAAGGAAGATATCTGCACAGTGAAAACAACAGTGAAATCAGCGGGACTGGCGTCAAGAGGTGAGAAGTTTTCTTCTTGGTTGAGTTTTGTCAGATCGTGTATGTTGTTGACCCATATAGCTAATTCATTCAAGAAGAAGGATGCTAAATGCAGGGGATGGCATTACTGTAATATTAAAGATGCCCAGTTAAGGTACCAGGTAGAAAAAATGGTGCTCCAAAGCGTGCAAGAGGGATTTTATACTCCCGAGTTAAGTTGCCTCAAGGAAAGCAGACCCTTGCCACGAAACTCAACTCTTATAAATCTGAATCCTGTACTCAACCAGGACAATTTGATTTGTGTTGGTGGTCGTTTACGTAAGTACAACATTTCAGTGAAGCTTAGATACCCTGTCATTGTGCCAGGCAAGAGTCATATCGCTACACTTCTCGTACGTTACTTTCATGAGGAAATCCATCATCAAGGCAGACATCTAACAGAAGGCGCACTAAGGACAGCTGGTTATTGGATTACCGGTTGTAAAAGATTAGTGTCGTCCATTATACATCATTGTGTTCTATGCAGGCGGCTTCGGGGCTCATTGAGTACTCAACGCAT
>NW_022710564.1:0-6101 GCF_011630105.1 Anneissia japonica | reverse complement strand
GAGAAAAAAATAGGGGGCAAAGCAAGAAAACTTTTTTTCTGCTTTGTTCTTTACATATAAAAAAATGTGTTTAAAAAACTCTTTTCAACCAGCCCCTTTTTATCATTGAAAAAAATGGGCAAACAAACAATTTATATTTTTAGGCCTAATAGACCATCTCAATGACTATATTGCTTTGATAGCCAGAATCCACATTCCCTCTTACCTGAAAAAAAGAAAAATATTAACGAAAGCATTGTGCTTGAATTAGCTGTAAATAGACACACACCACGACATAGATGACGACTCCAAACAATACTGGGTGTGGGATTGGGATAATGCCCATATGGCGCCCCATACAAATTTCGCCCGACCGAAATTATCGGCGGCCGAAGTCATGAGGAAATGGGCCCGATCGTCTTTGGAAAAATGGGCCCGAACGTCTACCCGCCGTTTTAGAAAATGGGCCCGAAAGTCTACATCGGTGAGCCCGATCGTCCACACTAGTTGGGCCCGATCGTCCACACTAGTTGGGCCCGATCGTCCAAATATGGGCCCGATCGTCTGGGCCCGATCGTCTCGTGTGCCCGATCGTCTGTAATTCTGCTAGGCATAGGCTAAACTAAGCCTGCTGTATTAATTATTAATAGCCTAAGCCTATTCCAAGCCCTTTGTCTGAAAGTGTTCGTGATACGCCTATAGAGCGAATATAGGATTTCATTCACTATAGTACAGTACCTGTACATAGTATTGGAATTAGGTCCACTTGAGCCTCTCCAGCTTAGGCCTAGCTAGTTAATGAATTTAAAAATTGTCTTTAAATTTCATAATTTTTTAATTCACTAAAGATTACTTTTGAGTTGATACACTAGCCTATTTTTTACAATATAGTGCCTTGAAGCTTAACACTTTAGGCCCTATTTGCTTAGTACTGCTTTGCCTACTTATAAATGGTCCAATTGATTATTTACTGCCCACCTAATTTAGTGTAATACTGTATATTCTTTCCACAGATTCAAGAAAGATGACATCTATCGCCTGAAGCGTGCTTTGGGGGTGCCGCAGACTATAACACTGGAAAATCAGTCAAGAGTAGATGGTCTTGAGGCCTTGTGCATCACTCTCCAGAGATATGCGTATCCGTGTAGGTACGGAGATCTGATAAAAAACTACGGGCGTTCTGTACCTCAGCTCTGCTTGACTTTCAAGTGGATGACGAACTTCATCTATGACAGTCATAAGTACCTCATCTCATCATTAAATCAGCCCTGGTTAACGCCAAATAGCCTGAAGACCTTTGCTGATGTAATATATAGAAAGGGTGCCGCTCTGACCAACTGTTGGGGCTTTGTAGATGGAACTGTTCGGCCAATTTGTAGACCGAATCAGCATCAACAAGTTATGTATAATGGACATAAAAGGATTCACGCCCTGAAGTTTCAGTCAGTGACTGCCCCCAATGGCCTCATAGCGCACCTCTACGGGCCAATTGAAGGGAGGAGGCATGATGCATTCCTTCTGCGCGAATCAGGGCTTTTAACTGAGCTGGAGGCCCGATCACATGATGCAGATTGGAACATTTTGTGTGTATTTGGCGATCCTGCCTACCCATTGCGCCCACATCTACAAACACCTTTTCCTTCAGTGCGAATCACTCAAGAGCAGGAGGCATTTAATGCGGCGATGTCCAAAGTTCGCATTAGCGTTGAATGGCTGTTTGGGGAAATCATAAAGTTCACAGACTACAAAAAGTCTCAGAAGGTGCACCTGAGCGCTTGTGGGAAGATGTACATTGTCTCAGGATTGTTAACAAATGCACACACATGTTTGTACAAGAACAATACATCAGCCTACTTCGAACTTGAACCTCCCTCCTTGGAAGACTACTTTCAAGTAGTGTAGATTTTTCTTTTCCATTAAATTGGAAACATGTATTTGACTCCTATTTTTGTTAAAGGCGCTCTATTTAAAATGAGTTAAGTTTCATAAACACACTTGTTATGTGTCTTTGATGTACTTCAGTTATTCCAGAGGGGGTATATGCTTATACTCAGGTTCAGAGGTACGACCGATTGGATGAATGGTTGTTTATATTTTATTAGTTTTCTAATTTTGGAATATATTTTGGGCTTTTGAAATACTGTTTTAAGTGGATGTGTATTACCTATCTGAAATAGCTGTTGCATTCACCATCACTGAATTTGCCCAAGTTGAAATGATATTTTATTATTCTCATACTGGAGATCAGTATTGGTTTGGGCTTTTGTGTCATCCCTTAAAATATCAGAAACATGCAGCATCTCTCTTCTACAGGCTTTTTAAAAATCCCATGTACTGTATGTAACTTAGTATGAAATAAATGTTTTATACAGTATTTGAACATCAATAAAAATCATGTAAATGTTTATATGTTGTCCACACTGATTGATATTTAGTGTATTCTAGTTAAAAATATCCAATATCAAATCACCTATGGTTTAAAGTTTATTTTCTTCAGCAGCCATGGTATAGCAATATAGCGATGATATTTTGCTATTTACCAGTTATTAATAACAAATATTAAAGAGCCCAAAGAATTCTCCAAAATAACAGGAGTCCATGGCCCACTATCACGCTGGAGAGTTTGAGGTTGAATAAAGTAGAGTATCAATAAGACAAAGGTTACTCATATTATATTTTCTTTCAAATATTTATATTTTTAAACAAATAAAGCCTAAATAAATATACTGGCAGAAATTCATGAACACTTAATATAAAAATGTAACAAGGCTAGAACTTGAAAGCAATAATATTGCACTATTTAACATGAAATGCAATGCAGTAGTCATTAAAATGTTAATTGACAAAAACCAAACCTGCCCCCCATGGCAAAAGGACATAACTGACATTTTTGGCTAAAATTAGTTATATAGCCTAGTGGGGTCAGTACGCATGTTGACACAAAAAAAAATTGTAAAAAAGTGTCCCCTGGGCTAGATAGGGGCATGACAAAAGGGCATAACTACACAATTTTCAGTAAATTCCCAAGGCAAAAGGGCATAACTGCAAAGATAGGCTGTGATACGCTGATGCGTGACGTTCTTTCAACAGCCAACCAATCAGAAGAGAGCTTTATCCCTGGTTACAATGAAGGTTGCATGTTAAGTTGTATTATTTTTATTATTCTTACTGTTTGTGTACTCACAATTTGTAAATAGAAATTGGTTAAATAGTATGATTCTTGACAGTAGCATATGTCTAGTTAATGTTAACATTAAACATGCTATATAATTTTGCCTTACTTTGAATGGCAACAGTTTAATACTATGGAAATAAACTATAGGAAAATAGAAACTGTTTAATAAAAATAATTAACCATATATATAGCAGAATAACAATTCACATTTTAACTACAAATAACAGTGACAAAGAGGGACAACTAAAACGATTATTTAGCAAATAACTATGGCAAAGAGGCACAACTACAATATTTATTTATATCAAATGGCATGACAAAAAGGTATAAATGCACAGTTTACTCGAATCAACTGTGTTCACTAAGCAAACAACAACTTACTTTTCCATCTAAATCTATATATATAATACTTTTTCAAAATATTTTATTAGAATATAAAAAAACAATAATATTCGTAATCATTTCATTATTACTTGAATTTGGATCATAGAGAAGAATTGCTAATAATAATAATAATAATAATAATAGGCCTAATTTATATTGTAATTACA
Organism: Anneissia japonica; assembly: GCF_011630105.1. Taxonomy (NCBI): domain Eukaryota; kingdom Metazoa; phylum Echinodermata; class Crinoidea; order Comatulida; family Comatulidae; genus Anneissia; species Anneissia japonica. The sequence goes on along the minus strand of NW_022710564.1, from coordinate 2,396 downwards.
TGACTTAAAATATAAATTTATTATTTTACTTTGTAAATAAAATTTAAAAAATAATTGTAATTTTTTTTACGTACACATAGAAACAGTCACACGTGCATTCTAACTATAACAGCAGTTCTATTTCATAAACGCATTGTACTTTTCAAGAATAAAATTATATTTTTACGTAAACATCAAGAGGCCAGATTAATTGTGGAAAGAAACCAACATGGCTACGTGCCAAAGTATCCCTTAAGGCAATGTATTATGAGCATGGTTTTATTACAGTCCTTCACATTAAGCAACTTTAAGGTGGATTTCATTACCCCACCAACATTTTGTATCATCAACATGATTTTCAACAAGTATGTATAATAAAATGATCAAATCCATTTATTGGTCGATATTTCAGAATAATGCAGCTATTTATGATTTGGAATTGTAAACAATTTGTAGTTCTGAAATTTAAAAAAACACTGTAATCAGACATGCAACATACTCAAAATGATGAACACAATATGGTGATGATAGTTCAGTAATCGATGCAGATTTGCAAATCCTTAGTGGTTGCTTGTGATTATGGTCACATCATTCTTTACATTGGTTTGGTATGCAAGTAATTTGGGAATAGATTGTCAGAAATTAAATGTGATTGATGGCGTGTGATGTCCAGTTCTAGGCACTGTTCACAGTACACAGTACATGTATACATGTCCACATGTACATTACCACTCATAAGAAGTTCTATGTTTGCGAGAGTAGAGCAGTCCAGCATATAGGGTATGCATTAAAGAGATGCGCTTGTCAAAGTCTGGTCATAATGCAGGAATTTTCATTAATTCACTGGTATAAAATATGACACACTCTTCCTTTTGCTCAGCAGATCAATGTTTTATGATACATTTGCAGTTTCTTGGCTGATTTTATTTTCTCTTGTAAAACACACTTTATCAAATCCAATAATCAATTCCTCTGTATCTTGGAAAATGAATAGATTTCTCAAGCACCATCTAACCGAGAACTGAACTATATGCCCTTCAATACTGCACAAATTGGCTTCAGAAGGAATAGATTTTATAGTTGATACTTCCATTCCATGCAGCAAAGCTGACAAATAGCCTGTTCACAGTTGGACATATCATCAAAGTTCAGACGATTGCTATGAAAGAACCAATGGCTTTTATGCTGGCTAGCTTAAAACCTTGTGGCAGACCTTGTTTAATAATTAAGCTTGACTGCAGATATTTAGCAAGAGAATCTAGTTATTCTCATCATGGTAAACTCTAAAGAGTGGAATACTTGCATAGTTTCTTGTGTAAAATCATATACAAATACATTTTGAACCTGAATGAAAAGTAAAAAAAAAAAAATAAAATACAAACAGTATTATAACCTGAAACAAAATATGGTAATCATGAAAACAAACAAAATGTGTTGCCTCATCAGGTGTCATTACCAGTATATGTCCATTGAAATAATTTCATTATTCAAATAAACCAAATTTAGTAAGTGTACGTAATTGGTGATCCGCTAACGTTAGCGGATCACCTATTGTTATTGTCAGGATCATCATCATCTTTTTTTTATTCTTCTTTCTTTCTCCCCTTTTCTGTTCGCACGATATCTCAAAAAATGCCACGAGTTACGCACAATCGCTGTCAACGATCATTTAGCTTGGTCTGGAATAGTCATGGTAAGCTTTTCAACGCACTCAGTCATGCGTGACGTCATCTACGCGACATTTTGCGTTTTTACATTATCGATCATATCAGCCTAACCAATTGCCATTTCGAAATCGTATTAAGTGAGCATTAACTTCGGGTTAATGTTGAATGTACTATACCCTAATTTTACGCGTGCGCTTCATAACGCGTGCGTCAAAATTTTAAAATGCTCGAAATCACTTTTTGACTAAATTAGAGCACGTTTTGGGCTATTTTGAGCATTTCGATATTTTCCACTACGCGCGCACATTTTTACGCGCGCAGCTCGTACAGAAGCTAGAAATTATGTTTTCTAACATAGTTTGGGTTCCCCACATTGTTTTCACAAATTTCCATTCATTTTGGTCATCTTATGGCCAATTGCAATGCCGTACGTGCGCATCAAACATAGGTATCTTTGTGCGTATTTGTGCCGCTATACAGTGAAATTATGCTAAAATCAGACCTATTTTTAATGAGTTATAGCTCCTTAGGTTGAAAGGTGACCCCCAATTTTCATTACATATTCTGAAAGCGCATGAGTTGTAGATACGATTTTTTACTTCATAATGGCTGATCGGACATTGTGACGTCATCATATTGGCATCTGAATTCAAAGAAAGTGAATTATAGCTATGACGTCATTTTGGAAAATACGCATTTGAGCGTATCTCACTTATCCTTGATCAATCGTCTTCCAACTTTCAGTATGTT
>NW_022710563.1:0-522 GCF_011630105.1 Anneissia japonica | reverse complement strand
TGAACACCAGAAATTACCATATGAGTAGGATTAACTGGGTGTGTAATGGCTCCTGTCTATTTCTTGGACCAAAACCCCTATTCTGAAATGGATCATTCCTTTGTTAATGACATTAATTCCTACTGATATTTCTTCCTACTGGCTTTATTTCATACACCCGAATTTATTACCCGTTTCACCAATGTAATGGCCTTTGTTGCAAAGAGTGCATGATATAAGGTAAATAACATTAGTAGAATCACAATTTAGAGGTGGGGGGGACAGTTTATAGTCAGATGTGTTGTTAAGTATTATTGATCTGTTTGTGTTAATATGGCTACAGACCTGGCAGCGAGTTTTATTACATGTGGTGTTACCGTTATGAGTGCTGGGTGTACGAAGTTTAGATGGTGCAAGAATGGATTTAAGGTTAGGTGGCTGTCTAGTAGCAAGGAGAGGGGGATCCGAGAACAAGGGTTGGATAGTGGTGTCATTTTGAAGGAGGGCATAATCATGTTTTAATATTTTAGATAGTTTGTGAGT
>NW_022710562.1:0-580 GCF_011630105.1 Anneissia japonica | reverse complement strand
AATAGTCGATATTCCAATGACCTTTGCCCTTTGCATCATCGACCAAGTAATAACGTTAAGAAGTCCGATTGCGCATGTTTTTCAAAGTGATAATGTATATTTTTATTAATAATAAAATCAGATTTGTTGTATTTATTTATTGACAATTCAATCTTTTCCATTTCTGCTATAATAGTCGCTATTAATTCAGTTTCAACGATCTACCACCAACGCCAGCCGTTAAAATTAGCGCACATGTTTACGATGACGAAATAAAAAAGTGTGTGGAAGTCAGCAACTTATTTGACACCGCGAAGCTAGATTTTCGCGAAGTGCATGCAAACATACAATTGAGCGATCTAAAAACTACAAAACAGGACAGAAAGGTCCATAAAGTATACAGACTATAATAGTCGCTATTAATTCAGTTTCAACGATCTACCACCAACGCCAGCCGTTAAAATTAGCGCACATGTTTACGATAACGAAATAAAAAAGTGTGTGGAAGTCAGCAACTTATTTGACACCGCGAACATACAATTGAGCGATCTAAAAACTACAAAACAGGACAGAAAGGTCCATAAAGTATACAGACGTTTTA
>NW_022710561.1:0-2269 GCF_011630105.1 Anneissia japonica | reverse complement strand
TCAATGGTCAGAATCAATGATATAGGCCTAAATGATAAACAGAGGACTATAATCTCTAGGCTGTACCGTAATAGATATGGCCTATGTGAAGCAGGAAATAGAGCATAAATTGGCATATATATTACTAACTATGTGAAATGGAGATATAAAATCAGGGCATATATGAACAAAAATATAAATATATATGCTTAAAATTGATGCAGAAAATTAAATGATATAATATATTGAACGATATGCTATGATAAGTATAAGGTCTTATTTGGCGAATGAATATGAAGATGCGAAGCCCAAATCTTTATTTGCACCACATTTATGTGTATTTAATTTAAGAATCCATCTAATTTCGTGCATCGTCTATCTGCAAATGACCTAAATCCGCTGGCTATAAGAATGAATTTCATATTATTTAATGAGTGGTTAACTTGATTAAAATGCTTAGCTACAGGAAGGTTATATTTATTTCTGATAGAACTTTTATGGTTATTACATTTGTTACGGAAAAAGCAACCCGTTTCTCCGACATAGCAAACCCTGTTACAAGTGGTACACCAAATAAGATAAATGATGTTGTGAGCTTTGTGAGAGGAGGTGGGTGTATTGTGATTTTGGTGTTATTGAGTGCTGGTAATGTAATTCTTTGGTCGGTGATGAGAAGATCACAAATATTACAGCGTGCATTCTGACATGGTTGCTTACCTTGAATAGTGATGGTGGTCGGGAGTGTAGATGAAGTTAAAATGGCTTTAAGGTTGGGGGTTTGTCTCCTGGCCAAGATGGATTCATGAAAGGCACTGATGTTTGGTAGGTTAGCTGTAATTTGTTTAAAATCTTGTTTGAGATTTTTAGCCAGGTCGTTAATTCGAGAATTGTGGTTAAATACCAAAGGTAGATGTTTGGATTCTGTTTTAGGTTTGTACGTGAGGAGTTGTTCACGAGTTTTATGGGAGGCTTTCTCTAAGTTGTGTTTAATGACTTTAAGTGTATACTCGCTTTGAATCAATTTACTAATAAGAATACCTGTATGTTTGTTTTGTTCATCTGTGGTAGAGCAGATACGCTTTATTCTAAGGGCCTGACTGTATATGAGGGAATGCTTGATGTTTTCAGGATGGGCACTCTTGTAGTTCAGGTAGGTATGATTATCTGTAGGTTTCCTATATAATGTGGTGTTGATACGATCCTTATCGACTCGTACAAGGACATCAAGAAAAGCGATATCAGTGAATGATTGGGTTGATGTGAAACGGATACTGTGATTGGTGTTGTTGATAGAATTTATGAACGCTTTGAGTGCATGTTCGCCATGTGGCCAGATGAAAAATATGTCATCGATATATCTGACATAATGTAAAGGCTGTAGGGGATATCGGTGAACGTATGAATCTTCGAAGTGGGCCATGTATATATTAGCGTATGCTGGTGCCATTTGTGTACCCATGGCCGTACCTTTGATTTGCTTATAGTGTTTTTCATTAAAGTGAAAGTGGTTATGCGATAGGATGAATTCGATAATAGAAAAGATGTCTCGAATGTCGTAGTCAGGCAGAAATTTTGTGAGAAATTCTCTACAAGCGACGAGACCGTCTTTGTGAGTAATATTGGTGTACAAAGCAGTGACGTCCATATAGTGACTAATATTGAGTTATGAGGCAATGTATCAATGTCATTAAGTTTCCTGAGAAAGTGACTAGTGTCCTGAATGAAGCTACGTATATTGGGGAGTAATGGGTTGAGGATACTGTCAATGAAACCGGATAAGCGTTCCGTGAGAGTGCCTATGTTAGAAACAATAGCACGACCGGGAGGAAAAATATGCATGTTTTTGGCAATCTTAAAAACGTTTTCATTGTGAAGTGAATATTGCGTATCCTGTGTTTGCTGTGTATGCCGAGATGCTTGCAATTTGTCGTGAATGAGTTTCGGTAATTTGTGTAGTTTGGGGATGGTGTAGAATGTACCAGGTTTGGGGTAGTCAGGAATAAGGTTGCTTACCGTAGGATGGAGCTCAGATTGTAAATTACAAATTAAAGCATCGAGTTCTTTCTTATATTTCTTAGTTGGGTCATTGTCCAATAGCTCATAACATGAATCGTCAGATAATTGTCTCTCTGCTTCCTGTATGAAGTCATTTCTGTTCATCATAGTGATTGCTCCCCCTTTATCTGCCTGTTTTATGATGATTGATTTATCCTTTCGTAGAGTGACTAATGCTTTGAATTCCACGGGGGTGAGATTTTTCCTGGATGGTTCGGAATTTTCTTGGATGAAC
>NW_022710560.1:0-716 GCF_011630105.1 Anneissia japonica | reverse complement strand
AAAATTGTACAACTTACGAATCTCATGATTGCCTCCTCTTGAATTTCGTGAAGTGTGGCTTAATGTGTTATATCAGGCCTTAAATACATTTTCTGGATCCAGGCTTTGACCAATCCAAGCCGATTTTAATACCGAATCACCAGAACCCGCCCATTGATGTGACGTTGGGAGAGACCTTGCAGATCACAGGACTTTATACTGCCGGACACTTAGGCTTGTTACATTTTTTTTAACTATAGCTATTGGTTGATTTTCCTTCAATTTTAATCAGGTGGTACTGGGGTGTGGCAACTTCATATGCTGCTCCATAACAAGTCATCCATTCGTAGAAGCCTGTATGAAGAAAGCCTACCTAAAATGGCCTGTATTAATAGAGTATACAATGTACAATATATGTTAGTAATATCAAAGAACTTAAATAGCAGAAGAATGAGCTGCTCCGCGTATTTGCGTTAAAATCGATAGAACATTCGCCCTCCTGCGGTTGCAGTAAAATTTTAACATTTTACTAAGTGGAGAAATAAAGAAAACAAGCGAACAAGAGCAGCGCCTTTATAATTTTTATATAGCGCCGCCGCGCGGTTGCAGTAAAATTGCTCTCAGTGTACCCACAATGCCTTTTAAACGGATGTTCCACTATATTGGGAAGCTGCTCTATCTTCTGCTATTTATTATCTTTGGTAATATTAATAATTTAGGTTAATATATTATTTGCT
>NW_022710559.1:0-866 GCF_011630105.1 Anneissia japonica | reverse complement strand
ACACTGTAATCCGGAAATGATAATGATTAAAAAAAAATGTTTTACACTGTATAGTGCTTAATAGCATGATCAGTAAAGAAAAAATAAGAACAAAGTAATGGAATGAGGATGAAACACTAAAGAAATAACCTAAAAGGTAACCAGGCAGTATATTTCACCAAATGGAATCCATAAACTAATGAGTAAATGAAATAATTAACAGGAAAAAAAAACCAAACAAAACACACTGATTACTAACAGGCCCAGAAACTACAGTACAGACACATTTCAAGCGCCCTGAGCATCTTGCATTAGGTGGATTTATGCACTATATAAAACTACACTATGATTATGATTAGCCCTCTTCCCTCACCAAAATTTCCTCTACAGTATTTTAGCCTGTCTATTTTTCAAGATTTGAGGCAGGATTATGGCTTAGGGGGACCCAGAGGGAGGCCAAGGCTACCATTGAGTGCAATCAAAAATCAATTTTGAAAGCCTCTGTAGAAATCAATAATGAGGGTTATACCCATTTCACACTGATGCTATTTTGCAAATATTAACAACTTGTAACAAGTTGTAACCATGTTTGGATGAGTGTGAAAGCAAAATCCTTGTAAACTTTCCGAGATTTCACAGGGGTCCCCTGAGTTATCTCGGAACAAAAACAGACCATCGAGAGGCCTGTTTTTTTCCCGAAATCTTCCGAGTTGTTGTTTCGCATGCGTCATGTCCATATTTTGACCATTTTGCGGGCTGTGTTTTTTTTTTTTTTAGTTCGAACGAATGGCGGCAGCGATGGAAAACGTATCAACATTACTACATTGTTAATAGGCCTAGACCTAAAATCAAAAGAAATCTCGCTAAATTTCACATGTCTGATGTAG
>NW_022710558.1:0-807 GCF_011630105.1 Anneissia japonica | reverse complement strand
TACCAAGAAGACGAGTGCGAGCAATACCATCGGATATACACGATAGACCCGATCCTCTCGGTCCCACCGGTCGAAGCGTTCGCCAGGACGCTGTCCGGTCTCACTTTGGCACCGGCGCAAGCGCTCGGAAAAGCCATGTCCGAGTTCAACCTTCAGTTTCTCGGCAGGATACCTGTATCCATATGGATACCTTCGTTTGTGACGTGGTTGTCGTTATTGCTCGTCACCGTGTCTCTATTTTACGTCTGCCTCACCAGACGCGCAACGCAACAGCAACAACAACAGCAGCCGCCGCAACCGTACGTCGTCGAATACCGGCCGCGGCAGATGTGGCGGCCGACGACGACGACGATGACGAGGAGGAGGAGGTGGAGGACGTTGAAAAGAATAAGAAAATAGACAACAATGTGTTTGTTTGTTTGTTTTTTTTTGTTTTGTTTAATTCATTCTCGTTATTATCTTGTTACAGATATCTTCCTTTAGTTTCTCTTGAAATATTTTCTCGCGTTGCAATCGTTCCAAGTTTTCGTTCAGCACGTCGAGAACTGCCTGGCACCACGTGATCTTGATTAGATCGTCTCCGTTCTCTTTTTCCTCTTGGTTTGCAACGTTTCTAATTTCTGTCAGCATCGTTATTTCCCATTCCATTTTGTCAACATCTTTTTCGATGAGCAACAGTTCGATTAGGTTTTCGTATTCTTCACATTCTTCCTGTGATGTTGGAAGGTTCAACCAGTTCGCACTTCTCTGGATCTCAATCCGATCGTCCATCGTTGCTTTTTTTTTTTTTTTTTTTTTGTTGTTGTT
>NW_022710557.1:0-1316 GCF_011630105.1 Anneissia japonica | reverse complement strand
GTACCACGTGACTTTCGTAAACCAAGGAGCGGAATGTCGCAACTCTTTATATATATGGCTCTGTTTCGACACTATCAGACCGATAGTTCGTATACTGTAAAGGCAAAATTCGTGTGGCATTACCAACCAACAGGAAATTTTAAATTAAACTTGGCAAGGTTTCAATTCATGTGCCATTACCGTTGTCAGGCACGCGTCGTATAAGCTATTCGTACTTTTTAAGGTATTCGTACTTGTGCGTTAAAATTTTAAAATTGTTAATATCACTTTTCAGATAATTTAAAGCACGTTTCAGGTCATTTTGAATATTCCAAAACTTTCCAAAATTTACGCGCCGTACGCTCATTTCTACGTCCACAGCACGTACTGAAGCTGGAAATTACGTTTCGGTTACATAGTTGGATTTCTGACACTGTATTAATACTACCGTGTGCACGGACGTTAAGACGTATGTGTACACATTCGTAAGTCCTTAAAATGCTCAAAATTACTCTTTTCCTTTAAAATTCCTTTTAAAATGCTCAAAATTACTCTTTAAATAGAGCATGTTTTATAATACTTTTCAATCAGAACCGTGCGTGCTTCGTGAGGGTTTAAGTACGGCGGATCACCTAACTCGTCCTCAGTGACGAGTTCAAATCTAGTCTTTTTGGTGATCCGCTAACGTTAGCGGATCACCTATTGTTATTGTACGAGATCTTCTTTTTTTTATTCTACCTTTCCTTCCATTTCTGTTCGCACGATATCTCAAAATTGCCACGAGTTACGCACACGGTCGTAACATCGATCATTTTGTCTTCGCCTGGAATAGTCATGGTAAGGTTTTCACCGCGCTCAGACATGCGTGACGTCATCTACGTGCAATTTTGCGTTTTTACATTATCAATCATATCAGCCTAACCAATTGCCATTTCGAAATTGTATTAAGTGAGCATTAACTTCGGGTTAATGTTGAATGTACTGTACCCTAATTTTCCGCGTGCGCTTCATAATGCGCGCGCACGCGTGCGTCAAAATTTTAAAATCCTCGAAATCACCTTTTAAGTAAATTAGAGCACGTTTCAGGCCATTTTGAGCATTTCAAATTTTTTGGAAATTTTCCACTACGCGCGCGCATTGTTACGTGCACAGCACGTACGAAAGCTAGAAATTACGTTATTTTAAATATTTTGTGTTCCTGACATTGTTTTCACAAATGTGCATTCTTTTCGGTCATCTTTTGGCCAATAGCAATGCCGTACGTGCGCATCTAACATAGGTATCTTTGCGCGTATTTTGCCGCTATACAGTGAAATTATGCTAAAATCTGACCTATT
>NW_022710556.1:0-1678 GCF_011630105.1 Anneissia japonica | reverse complement strand
TTATACTATTTTAAACCATATGAAATTATTTGATCATTTAATAGAAAGCTCAATATTAAAAAAAAGAATTTTTGGTCATTAACATTGCATAATGAAACAATATTGGTAACATATTTAACTATTGTAAGTTATATGTGATTGTTGTTATTTTGTAAATAAACCAGTGTTTGTTTACCGTTTCAGGACATTTCACATACACATTACACACATATTAAACACATTATACTATTTTAAACCATATGAAATTATTTGATCATTTAATAGAAAGCTCAATATTAAAAAAAGAACTTTTTGGTCAGTAACATTGCATAATGAAACAATATTGGTAACATATTTAACTATTGTTGTTTTAATTACATTTCTGCTGATTTCATATTATAAATGAATTGTATTTGCTTTGCAAATTATTGCTATAAATTAGTTCTTATTCTATTGTAACTGATTCTATGTCAATAAAAATAAAATTATAAAGAATGTATGTCGTCGTTATATGAAAACATGCCAAAACCCCTATTCAGGGGACAATTTTTTGTTTTTGATTAGTGATGTCCCCTGAATAGGGGTAGGCCTGTATTCAGGAGACACCCCTATTAAGGAGACACTTTTTTGGGTCCCGAAGGTGTCTCCTTAATAGGGGTTCTACTGTAATATTTATATTAATAAAAATAACAATAATGATTATAATTCTGAGAATAAATAAAGGTATCAATGAATGAATGAACACGCAAGAACAAACGGACGAATGGTGAACGATGATGACGTTTCTGGCGATTGACGGATTGGATTGGATTGATTCGATGTGAACACAGGGACATTAAACGAAAGTCGAAGACTCATTTCCAGCTTCTGATTGTGAATTGGGCAGTAGGGCCTACTGTCCGAGATATCTCCTAGTTTTATCCCCCCCCCCAACCCCGAAAACGTACTTTACTGTTCTTTAACCTGTATATGGGCCATGCCTCATGCTGCAAACGGGACCAGCGGCTTAAACAGGGACGTAGCCAGGATTTTGAAAGGGTGGGAGCCGTTATGCGAATTACGTATGACCCCGGCGGGGTAAGGGGGCAAATCCCCTGTGAAGTAGCGCACTCTGAACGTTCTTAGGACTGTTTGAGAGGATAAAGTGAAAATTGCAATAGACGCATTATAAATAAGCGCAAAAATAATTATATAATAAATCAACAGTGGCAGATCCAGGAACCGGAACCAGGGAGGGACTTTCACAGACCGAGGAACCACCCACCTCAGCCCCACCATGGTTGGGGCTGAGGTAAGAAAATTTATGATTAAGGCATCTCTAGATGGCCGGAAATTACACTCTCGCACTTCAATTTGAATATATTTTTCTTTTTTTGTTTCCTTAAAAAATGAAGGGGGGGGGGCCTTGAATCCACCTCTGCTCAAAACATTCTTTATCCAGAATAGTCATAATCACGAAAAATGGACATGAAAAACCAGATCACATCCTAAAAACAAACAGCAATCACTAAGACATACCGGTACATCAGGAGCCGACTCGATGGAGTTTAATGTCATACCCAGGGAAGGGCACAGATCTGTTTTAAAAGGTGGAGGGGGAGGGCATTTTGTGAGTCGACACCCACCTCAGCCCTACAATGGTTGGAGCTGAGGTGAGAAAATTTGAGGAAATAGTACCTCTAGATGGCTAGAAATGACA
>NW_022710555.1:5420-8630 GCF_011630105.1 Anneissia japonica | reverse complement strand
TTCTTCTTTCTTTCTCCCCTTTTCTGTTCGCACGATATCTCAAAATTGCCACGAGTTACGCGCACGGTCGCTACATCGATCATTTTGCCTTCGCCTGGAATAGTCATGGTAAGATTTTCAACGCGCTCAAACATGCGTGGCGTCATCTACGCGCAATTTTGCGTTTTTACATTATCGATCATATCAGCCTAACCAATTGCCATTTCGAAATCGTATTAAGTGAGCATTAACTTTGGGTTAATGTTGAATGTACTGTACCCTAATATGACGCGTGCGCTTCACTACGCGCGCGTACGCGTACGTCAAAATTTCAAAATGCTCAATATCACTTTTTGACTAAATAAGAGCACGTCTTAGGCCATTTTGAGCATTTCAAATTTTTTTGAAATTTTCCACTACGCGCGCGCATTTTTAATTGCGCAGCACGTACAGAAGCTAGAAATCACGTTATTTTACATATTTTGGGTTCCTGACATTGTTTTCACAAATTTCCATTCTTTTCGGTCATCTTTTGGCCAATAGCAATACCGTACGTGCGCATCAAACATAGGTATCTTTGTGCGTATTTGTGCCGCTATACAGTGAAATTATTCTAAAATCAGACCTATTTTTAATCAGTTATAGTTCCTTAGGTTAAAAGGTGACCCCCATTTTTTATTACATATTCTGAAAGCGCATGAGTTGTAAATATGATTTTAGAGATCATAATGGCTGATCGGACATTGTGACGTCATCATATTGGCGTCTGAATTCAAAGAAAGTGATTTATAGCTATGACGTCATTTTTGAAAATACGCATTTGAGCGTATCTCGCTTATCCTTGATCGATCGTCTTCCAACTTTCAGTATGTTATAGCTGAGACAATTCTCTTTCATATATTTGACTTCTTTTTAGATTTTGATGACGTCATCAAGGTCAAAAAAATTGTTTTTTCTGACCCCCACATCTTTCTTTCCTCAAAACGTTGATGAGCCCATATCATGTTAACCATTCGTCATTTCTGAATCATATTAAGTGAGTATAATCTTCAGGTCAAGGTTGAATGTCAGGTACCTTAATTTTCAGTTCGCGCGACTTTACGTGCGCGTACGCGTGCGTCAACTTTTATATATGCATAAAACCATGCATGTATTTAATCAGTTATAGCTCCATAGGATGAAAGGTGACCCCTAATTTTTATTACATATTCGGAAAGCACATGAGTTGTAGATACGATTTTATAGATCATAATGGCTGATCGGACATGTTGACGTCATTATATTGCCATTTGAATTAAGGAAAAATTTAATTTAATTTATGACGTTATTACTTTTTATACTCGTTTGAACGTACTCGCTTATCTTGATTGATTGTCTCCCACCTGTGAGTATGTTATAGCTCTGTCTCTTATACACATCTAGATGTGTATAAGAGACAGCTATCAGACCGATAGTTCGTTTACTGTAAATGCAAAATTCGTGTGGCAACAGGGGGTTTTAAATTAAACTTGGCAAGGTTTCAATTCATGTGCCATTACCGTCGTCAGACACGTCGTATAAGCTATTCGTACTTGTGCGTTAAAATTTTAAAATTGTTAATATCACTTTTCAGATAATTTAAAGCACGTTTCAGGCCATTTTGAATATTCCAAAACTTTCCAAAATTTACGAGCCGTACGCTCATTTCCACGCCCACAGCACGTACTGAAGCTGGAAATTACGTTTCGGTTACATGTGTTGGGTTTGTATCACTGTATTCATACTACCGTGCGCACGGACGTTAAGACGTATGTGTACACATTTGTAAGTCCTTAAAATGCTCAAAATTACTCTTTTTTTCTTTAAAATTCCTTTTAAAATGCTCAAAATTACTCTTTAAATAGAGCATGTTTTAGAATATTATACTTTTCAATCAGAACCGCGCGTGCTTCGTGAGGGTCAAAGTACGGCGGATCACCTAACTCGTCCTCAGTGACGAGTTCAAATCTAGTTATTCTTCTTTCTTTCTCCCCTTTTCTGTTCGCACGATATCTCAAAAAATGCCACAAGTTTACGCACAATCTCTGTCAGCGAATATTTGGCTTGGTCTGGAATAGTCATGGTAAGCTTTTCAACGCGCTCAGTCATGCGTGACGTCATCTACGTGCAATTTTGCGTTTTTACATTATCGATCATATCAGCCTAACCAATTGCCATTTCGAAATCGTATTAAGTGAGCATTAACTTCGGGTTAATGTTGAATGTACTGTACCCTAATTTTATGCGTGCGCTTATTAACACGCGCGCACGCGTGCGTCAAAATTTTAAAATGCTCAAAATCACTTTTTAACTAAATTAGAGCACGTTTTAGGCCATTTTGAGCATTTCAAATTTTTTTTAAATTTTCCACTACGCGCGCGCATTTTGACGCGCGCAGCACATACCAAAGCTAGACACTATGTTTTTTCACATATTTTAGGTTCCTGACATTGTTTTCACAAACTTCCATTCTTTTCGGTCATCTTTTGGCCAATAGCAATGCCGTACGTGCGCATCAAACATAGGTATCTTTGCGCGTATTTGTACCCCTATACAGTGAAATTAACATAAAATCAGACCTATTTTTAATCAGTTATAGCTCCTTAGGTTGAAAGGTGACCCCCAATTTTTATTACATATTCTGAAAGCACATAAGTTGTAAATATGATTTTATAGATCAAAATGGCTGATCGGATATTGTAACGTCATCATATTGGCATCTGAATTCAAAGAAAGTGAATTATAGCTATGACGTCATTTTTGAAAATACGCATTTGAGCGTATCTCGCTTATCCTTGATCGATCGTCTTCCAACTTTGAGTATGTTATAGCTGAGACAATTCTGTTTCATATATTTGACTTCTTTTTACATTTTGATGACGTCATTATGGTAAAAAAAAAATGTTTTTTCTGACCCCCTCATTTCTCTTTCTTCAAAACGTTGATGAGCCCATATAATCTTAACCACTCGTCATTTCTAAATCATATTAGGTGAGCATAAGCTTCAGGTCAAGGTTGAATGTTATGTACCTTAATTTTCCGTTTGCGTATTTTATCGTGCACGTACGCGTGCGTCAACATTTATATATGCATAAAACCATGAATCTTTTTCATCAGTTATAGCTCCTTAGGATGAAAGGTGACCCCCAATTTTTATTACATATTTTGAAAGCACATGAGTTGTAGATACGATTTTATAGATCATAATGGCTG
>NW_022710555.1:4852-5362 GCF_011630105.1 Anneissia japonica | reverse complement strand
ATGCCATTATGTTTATACTCGTTTGAACGTATCTCGCTTATTCTTGATTGATTGTCTCCCACCTGTGAGTATGTTATAGCTAAATCAATTCTCTTTAAGACGTGTCTCTTTATTTTTTATTTTGATGACGTCATCATGGTCAAAAAGTATGAATTTTTGGAGCCCTTTTATCTCTCATTCTTAAAAGATGTACACCAAAGATCTTATAAACACAAGATAGCGTTCTCCGGGATTTACGCGTGCAAATTCTGTAATAAGGCATGAATGGCGCCCTCTTGCTAAATTGGAAACTTTTGACCCTTGACCGCTCTGATCTGATCTGACCATACAGTACACCGCCTGTGAACAGCAGAACAGGAACCATCTCAGATCCATGGCAACGGATAGGACGCCCTCTTCCAAAACTTATTACTTTTTCTCTTCGGTAATAGCGCATGAATGGCGCCCTCTTGCTAAATGGGAAACTTTTGAACCTTGACCGACGCTTCTATTTGTTACGCGTAAATCGCG
>NW_022710555.1:682-4077 GCF_011630105.1 Anneissia japonica | reverse complement strand
TAAGCTTTTCAGCGTGATCAGTCACGCGTGACGTCATCTACGCGCAATTTTGCGTTTTACGTAGCAAATTTTTTGATTGATCATAACTTCACCATCGTTAGGCCTCTTTTGTTGAAACTTCACACAGGTATACATCATGTCAAGTACTATCCATATGTACAGTACTGTCCGAATTGCAGTTCATTACGCGCACGTACGCGTGCGCTAAAAATTAAATTTGCTCAAAATCACGTTTTGACTAAATGTGTGTACGTTTCAGGTGATTCTGACCATTTCAACTTTTTCACAAATTTTCAGTTCGCACGCGCATTTTCGCGCGCGCAGCTTGTGCAGATGATTCAAATTACAATTTTTGACATATTTTGAATTTCTTACACTGTAATGACATATTTGCATTCTTTTTCAATAATTTTACGTCTAATAATAGTGCAGTACGCGCACGTCTAAGATACGTGTGTATTTGCGCGTTTTTGTCTATTTTCAGTCAAAATTGTACCTATTTTTAATCAGTTATAGTTCCTCAGGATGAAAGGTGACCCCCAATTTTTATTACATATTCTGAAAGCACATGAGTTGTACATATGATTTTATAGGTCATAATGGCTGATCGGATATTATGACGTCATCATATTGCCATCTGAATTCAACAAACTGAGTATTATCGATGACGTCATTTAAAAAAATGCGCATTTGAGCGTATCTCGCTTATTCTTGGTCGATTTTTTTCCAACTTTGATTAGCTTATAGCTGAGGCAATTCTCTTTCCTGTTTATGATACTTTTATATTTTGATGACGTCATCATGGTCAAAATATAGGGTTTTGCTTACCCCCCTCATCTTTCTTTCGTGAAAACATTGATGACCCCATAATCACCTTAATCATTCGTGATTTCTGAATCCTATTTAGTGGGCATAAACTTCTGGTCATGGTTAAATGTTATGTACATTATATTTTTGTGCGCGCGTAATAACGCGAGCGTTAGCGTGCGTCAAAATTAAATATGCTTTATATCATGTCGTTTTTTTTATCAGTTATAGCTCCTTAGGATGAAAGGTGACCCCCAATTTTAATTACATATTCTGAAAGCACTTGAGCTGCAGATGTGATTTGATATATCATAATAGCTGATCGGACATTGTGACGTCATCATATTGCCATCTGAATTATAAAACAAGAAACAATTTATATTTCTTTTCTCAAAACGTTGATGACGTCATATCATCTTAACCATTTGTCATTTCTGAGTAATATAAAATGGGCTTATATATTTCAGGTCAAGGTTGAATATTAGGTATCTTACTTTTTTGTTTGCGCGTCTTAACGTGCGCGTACGCGTGCGTCAAAAATTACATATGCTTATAATTATGCCTATTTATTATCAAATATAACTCCTTAGGATGAAAGGTGACCCCCAATTTTTATTACATATTCTGAAAGCACATGAGTTGTAGATACGATTGTATAGATCATAATGGCTGATCGGACATTGTGACGTCATCATATTACCCTTTGAATTTAAAAATATATATATATATTTCTTTTCTCAAAACGTTGATGAGTCAAATCACCTTAACCATTCGTCATTTCTGAATAATAATAAATGTGCTTATACTTCAGGTCAAGGTTGAATGTTAGGTATCTTACTTTTTGTTTTCGCGTCTTAACGTGCGCGAACGCGTGCGTCTTAAATTACATATGCTTATAATTATGCCTATTTATAATCAAATATAGTTCCTTAGGATGAAAGGTGACTCCCAATATTTATTACATATTCCGAGAGCACATGAGTTGTAGATACGATTTTATAGATCATAATGGCTGATGGATATTGTGACGTCATCATATTTAAATTAGGAAAAAACTCAATTTTTATTTATGACGTTATTATTTTTTATACTAGTTTGAACGTATCTCGCTTATCTTGATTGATTGTCTCCCACCTGTGAGTATATTATAGCTAAATCAATTCTCTTTCAGACGTGTCCCTTTATTTTTAATTTTCATTACGGAAGCATGGTCAAAAAGAATTAATTTTTGAAGCCCCTTTTCTCTTATTCTTATAAGATGTAAAGAAATAGAACAGAGAGAGGACGGCAGACTGTATTTTGACGCTATCAGACTGATATATATATATATATAGGTTATATGAAGGGAAAATTCGTGTGGCATTACCAACTAACAGGCGGTTTTAAAAACACTTGACAATGTTTAATTTCATGTGCCATTACTGTACACGCACACATCGTGATGTGCGCGTCTGTTAAAATTTGAAAATTCTCCATCACTATTCAGATAGTTTAAAGAACGTTTCGGGTCATTTTCAGCATTCCAAAACATTCCATATTTACGCGCCATACGTTCATTTCCACGCACGCAACACGTACTGAAGCTGAAAATCACGTTTGTTACACCCCGGTATTCTTAAAACAAACTTTAGTCGTAGTTCGAGCTAAATCTTTAAAATTACGTCATTTCGTATTCTTAAAACGAACTTCGACTAGCACTACGACTAAATGACGTGAACCTCGACTAAAATGATACCTCCGCAGGCCGATTTTTTTAGTCAGCCTAGGGTCAGGCTAAATCGCCGACTTGAAATATTTACCCCACTAAAAACGTGTTTTTTGTAACTCACGATAAAGTGAAACAAATAAAAACGATTATATACGCAGATTTGATATATCTTCGGTGTGTTAAACAAAAGAGACACCAAGTTTAGCTTCTGGAAGGAGAAATTAACATGTTTTGCTGGCCACATGCGATAGTTCCTGATTTGCACGAAATCCCCTCGCGTTGCGATCACGCAGCTTTACAATAACAACAACAAAGATGGCGCCGCCCTCGCTTGGGCTCAACTATAATAGTTCTCCAAAGAAAGCAAATTTTCAGTGTCTGTTCAAATTCTCTATTGTAATATTTTAACAACTAATTTAGTTATTATTATAGAAAATTAATTAAGGGAATGATGGTCTATTATGAATTATGAGGAAATAATTTTTAAACCACAGACGGCAGCTTAATATTCATCCGCGTTACCGGATCTCTAAAATTTCGTCTGCTATAAAAGTTAGCCCTTTTCATTGGTTAGTTTGATAGTCGTGGCTTGCCAGTCGTCTTCAGTTGAACTAAAACTAGGACTTGATTTAGTCGTAGTTAAAACTTCGACTACATTGTTTGTGAATACAAATTGAAGTTAAAGATGCAACTAGCACTAAATGAAGTTCTAGTTCGAAGTTCGACTAAAGTTTGTTTTAAGAATACGGGCGACAGACTTTGTGTTCCTGACACATTATTCATATCAGGAGTCACTCTTTGTGCTATTACCGTGCTCACGGGCGTCAAGACGTGCGCGTACCTATGTTTAAATACGTGTACGAATGCGTAAATCTTTCAA
>NW_022710555.1:0-677 GCF_011630105.1 Anneissia japonica | reverse complement strand
ATTATTCTTTTTTAAAAACCTAATTACAGCATATTTTAGCATATAATGACACTTTTCAATCAGCACCGCGTGAGCTTTATGAGGGTCAAAGTATGGCGGATCACCGAACTCGTCCTCAGTGACGAGTTCAAATCTAGTTGGTGATGTTAGCGGATCACCTATTGTTATTGTCAGAATCTTTCTTTTTCTTCTTTCTTTTTCCCCAAATTTGTGACCACGATAACTCAAGATTGCTTCAACCGATCAACATGATATGTTCAACAATCATTTGTCTTGGGGTAGAATCGATACAATAAGCTTTTCAGTGTGATCAATCACGCGTGACGTCATCTACGCGCAAATTTGCGTTTTACGTAGCAGATTATTTGATTGATCATAACTTCACCATCGTTAGGCCTCTTTTGTTGAAACTTCACACAGGTATACTTCATGTCATGTACTATCCATATGCACAGTACTGTCCGAATTGCAGTTCATTATGCGCACGTACGCGTGCGCTAAAAATTAAACTTGCTCAAAATCACGTTTTTACTAAATATGTGTACGTTTCAGGTGATTCTGAGCATTTCAACTTTTTCACAAATTTTCAGGTCGCGCGCGCATTTTTGCGCCCGCAGCTCGTGCAGATGATTCAAATTACAATTTTTGACATATTTTGAGTTTCTTACACTGTAATG
>NW_022710554.1:0-807 GCF_011630105.1 Anneissia japonica | reverse complement strand
AATATTGATGATTTCAAATAAAAATAAAATTGTAAGTTTGGCCAATTAGCACACCCGCTGTCACAAAAAAGGGAAATTTCAGAAAAAAATTAAAGTTTTCATCCTAATTTTATAAATTTGTAACATTTAACCATCCCATTTTACATTCACCAATAAAATGTTATTTTTATTTTCTCCTCTGTCTGGATGTTATTGGCAAAACTATTTGCTGAATAAGAAAACAAAAGTTTATTTTTATTTTTATTCCGCCCTCCGATGATCTTTAAAAAAGTAAGTCCGCAAAACAAGGAATAGAAGAAGTCTCGCCTTAACATATTTAATTTTATTTTGCTGTGTATGGTTATACCAACTGGCACTGATTTCCATGAGACAATAGATAATCAAGTAGTAAAAACATGCAAATATTTAAATTTGCAGGCGATTGGTTATTTTCCGGGAGATTCTTGGTTGTGAGAGATACTGTATCACCACTTGCGCGAGGCTTGGGGCTCCTGCAGCATCATGATTGAAACATGTTTAGATGATTAAAATCTTCACCTAAATCTTCTCGGTTAAACTTTAAAGACATACAGTATTTTCCACATGCATGTTTTTTAGACTTTTCTAAATAATAATAATAATAATAATAAGACATTTTTAAAGCGCGCTAATGCATGCACAAGGCGGCCTCTAGGCGCTATAAAATACATAATAACAAGCAAATATTTTAAACAAGGGAATAGCATACATTAAATAGAAACATTTTTTTTTTTTAACATTAATACATTTAAAAGGTTCCAATTCTACGAAAGTTAAAAAGCACGGTGA
>NW_022710553.1:0-561 GCF_011630105.1 Anneissia japonica | reverse complement strand
CGAAAGGCCGATCGAATATCTCGGCGTTCCTCTTCAATACCGGGAGTCATCCCGCCATTATCTACGGATGAACTTATGCGAGAATAGAATGTATATTTTGTGTGTGTGTGTGTTCATGTAGTAAATAAAGAGACTATCGAAAACAAAATAATTCTTTGTAATCTTTTTTTTAATTGGTATATCATATGCATTCGTAATTCAACAACCGTTCGTTCCAGTAATTGAGATACCGATCGTCGAGTTGAACGACGTCGGTTAAAGAACCGTTGAATCCCAAATTTCTCGCAAACTCTGCAAATAGTACGAACGCCCGAGCATCGTCCACGTCGACGTTTAGGTGAAGGGACGCCATCGCGAACGGCGACTCGAACAACCCGTGAAAGTAGGCTGATGCATTACGAAAGTTGACGATTGCCTTGATGCCGCTGTCGTCCGATGCGAACACGTGCGCTCCGCCGCAGAAATCGTCGGACAGGAATCCGTGATCGTCGGAGCTGAGGACGATTGAAAACAGGAACTCCTTCATGTCTTTTCATGTGGACGTTCGCAGAGAAAGTGATC
>NW_022710552.1:0-783 GCF_011630105.1 Anneissia japonica | reverse complement strand
TTAACTACTTAGGTGTGATTTTTGGTTGGTTATGAGTTTTGGGGGGGGGGTTGTGGGTGGGGGTGCGTACCCCCAAATATGCCACTGTGCTAAGTCTATGCTAAGACTGATTTGGTGATTGTATCTTTTTTTTTAGGGTCGAAAAGGAGAACCGGGACCGAAGGAATGCGATCAAGTAGAACCACCAACTGGTGATATAAAATTTATACCTGGTCCACCAGGGGATAAGGTAAGTCATTTCACCTGTTGATAATGTCTTTCATAATGTCATTACCATCGCCCTCATCCTTATCATTAGTATCCTTATCATCATCCTTAATGTCAATCATCTTCCTAATCATCACCATTGATCATCCTGATCATCATCATCAATGTCATCATCACTGTCGTCATCATCATTTACATTGTTTTTTCCTCACGCTAAGGGTGCTATTAATATGTTGATTGAATTTACTTCTCTTATATGATGTTTAAATTATTTTAAGTATATTTATTTTACACTGCTGGCTACAACAAAGATAATAAAGGAAAACATATAATTGTCATTATCAATAACATCTATCATCTAGATACAACTTTTTTTCATTGTCGTTTGCATTTTATTGTCCAAAAATGATTAAAATTATGATTAAATTTGTTATCCTTTTATGTTGTACCGTCTTGAAAATATAAAAAAATTGTATTTATTTTAGGGTGACCAAGGTGAAAAGGGAATGCTAGGCCCAGTTGGACCACCAGGAAGTATGGTAATTATACTATTTTTCATTGTTCATTTTTACCAGA
>NW_022710551.1:0-619 GCF_011630105.1 Anneissia japonica | reverse complement strand
AAAATTTTATTTATTGCAAAGAAAAGTGATCGTCTTTTTTTCTTGTACACGGTTCCGGCAGTTCGATCACCTTTTGCCAGACGTCGTCGTCGATGAGGTCTTTGGCGAGTTGCATCTCGGGCGAGTGTTCGTCGTCGTCGCCGTCTCCGTCGTCCGATTCCGAGTCTAGCAAATCCTTTATGGATTCCACTCCCACTTTGCGACGGTCTCTTCTGACCTTCACCGCCGCTATACGTCTGCATAGTTTGCGGGGATTGGTGAGCCTCTCGAATTTGCCGAGTTCGTGATCTTCTCGTTTCAACCGTTCGTACTGCAGACCGTCTATGTTTCGCATTTCCGAAAACAGGGCGTCCTTCTCTAGATCGTAAATCGCCTTCTGGGAAGTCGATTGCAGACGCTCGTAATCCGACGCGCGTCTGATGAGGGACGCCAACTTTCGGGGTCCGGCACCATTCCTCACCCCGGCTTCCACGCTCCGTCGAGCGGCCGCGGCCTTCTCCTCGAACCTCTGTTCCATGGAAGCCACGTTGCGCATCGATTCCACTCTCTTGTATTCGAAACGATCGTCTCTTTTTTTCCCGAACATGTTTGCGTATGATCGATCCAACTCTCGGGCGTC
>NW_022710550.1:0-2671 GCF_011630105.1 Anneissia japonica | reverse complement strand
TGTAATAATAATAATAATAATAATAATATTAATTGTTATTATATTAGGATAATGATAATGAATGGTAACAATAATGATGATGAAGATGATGTTTTTTCATGCTCATCAAGTAATTACAGGATGGACGATGCCCTATAAACCAAGTCTCAGGGGTTGCAGTTTTTAGTCGTGAGAAAAAGTAATGCTATCTTAGGAATTTAACCCAGGACCCTGGTAAGACAAGCATCTCTACCGTTATTCTACACAACCTAATCATATTTTCAATCCTTAAGCAGGCATGCGCACAACGGTTAGATGACCTTGTACCAGATGTTGTTGATTATGATAATGATGATAGTGAGTTGTCACAATGATGATGTTACACGTTAAATTTTCAGACTAAAGTTGTACTTACGGTAACTTTATAGACCAGAATGACATCTTTTAAAATTGACTTTACTTTGATTTTGTCTGCACTGAGTTCACATTTGTTGTTCTTCATGTCGATCATTAAGCTTCCAGATATCTTATTTCCAATCCTTAACGATGCATGCGCACAACGGACAGTAAAAGTTGTGCCAGATACACTCCCATTTGGATTAACCATTGTAAATAGTTTAGATCTGAACCCTTTTGGTCTCCCTATAATAACACCAGAATAATAGCAGTAGTAATGATAATGTTCAATCATGTATTTTATATAATTACCTCCGCCAAGGGAGTTATGTAGTCAGCCCTCTCTGCCTATCTTTTAGCAAGATTGCGTAAAAATTAAGCAATGGATCATCATAAAATTTAGTGGAATGAGACACAATACTCGAAGAAAGAGATAAAGAACTTTTAGGGAAAACGGTCAAAGGACAAGGTCCAGGTCACGGAAATTAGATTTCCTCCCTGAACTTACCCTCGAGCATAAAACAAAATAATGGAATTGCCCATACGCGGCCTGCGTATTTTTCGGTATCTAGGCACAGGGCGGAGGTAGGCAGTCTATGGAGTGACTGCTCTGTTTATTGTTTGCTATAAAATATTAACATAATTTCAAATTCAAATTTATTATCAACCTCCAAGGAGAACATAACAGTGCATACAAATATTGAATAATATTAAACATCTAATAACTAAGTATAAAGAATCATCATCCTGCTCCACATTCTAAACAAAAAACATGAATGCTGTCATAGAATATTAATAGAATAGTTAATATAACAATGTATTTTAGATTACAATAGATCATCTCAGGTATAAGAAGTAATGAAATACCGTAAGCAATTAGTAGAGCGGCTAAGGTTGAATTTCAGGTAGAATCGTGAGAGAATGAAACTTCTACAGCACCTAGTACTATCATTATTCAAGCGTCTTTACCCATGTTTTCAATATCAGAAAGTATAATGCAATCATTAGAATTATATCAGATGGCCACCATATTGCATTTTAAGATGGCCGTCAAAATATTGGCAATTTTGCCCATATTGTGTACAGTAGGCCTACATTGCACTATCAATCCTAGACCGTTACACATGTTTTCAATACCAGGGAGTATCATGCAGCCATCAGAAAGTAGGCCATGTCAGAAAGCCATCATATTGAATTTCAAGGTGGCTGCCATATTGGATTTCAAGATGGCGGTTAAAATATTTAAGTTTAGCTATTCATATCTACAGCACATATCACTGTCAATCAAAGATCTTTACCAATGTTTTCAATATCAGAAAGTGTCATGCAATCATCAGAAAATATGTCAGATAGCCGCCATATTGGATTTCAAAATGGCCGTCAAATTATTGATATTTTTGTCAATATATTCACATATATATACCGCACCTAGCACTGTCAATCAAAGATCTTTACCCATGTTTTCGATATCAATGAGTTTTATCCAACAATCGGAAATTATGTCAGAAGACGCCATATTGAATTTCAAGATGGCTGCAATATTGGATTTTTCGATGGCGCCAAATTATTGATCATTTTGTCAATACTATATCTTATTAGGCACCTACCACTGTCAAATAACTTTATCCATTTTTTCGATAATAGGGAGTACCATGCAGTCATCAGAAATTATGTCAGAAGACCGCCATATTAAATTTCAAGATGGCCGTCATATTTATATGTTTTACATACCGTACGTACCAGCACTGTGAATCAAGGATGTTGTATGTATAAATAAGGAGTATCATGCAATCATCAAACATTATTTCATATTGGCGCCATTGAATTCCAAGATTGCCTCCATAGCTTTGACTTCCTTTATCTCATAATCGAAGTAAGATATATGACAATAAAATGATACCATTTATAAAAGAAGTTCGACAACTACCACGTTGGATTTCAAAATAGTTGTCAAAAAAAAGGAAGAAAATTATGAAAAGATAAAAAAAAGAAAGGAAAGGAAAGGAAAAGAAAGGAGAAAACAAAAGAAAAAGAAAGAAATGAAAGAAAAAAAGAAAAGAAATTAATATGGAGGAGAATATATGAGTGGAGTTGAATAGCTTAGCGGTTAAGATGCTTGCCTTCCAATCCCAGGGTCATGGGTTCAATGGGTCCTGTCAGTTGCAGGATTTTTTCTCATGGCCAAAACAACTCCACTCCCTAAATCTCATATTGAGATTTAGTTTGTGAAAAGCATCGTGTGTGTATGTTTGTCTTGTGAAAGGGATTGTCACCTACAAAGTAGGACAGTGATAAT
>NW_022710549.1:411-605 GCF_011630105.1 Anneissia japonica | reverse complement strand
TCTTATGCATGATGCTATTCCAACTGTGTTTTGTATTGCAAGTCCACCTACTGTAGAACAATAACTAATCACTGAAGAGCATTGAAAAGGTCACATGAAGTAGCAATTGGTAAATATACCTTGTGTACAGTAATATTATTAATAATTATGAGTTGTGTTTGGTTAAATATAAGCTTTACTGTTACAGTAGTAAT
>NW_022710549.1:0-320 GCF_011630105.1 Anneissia japonica | reverse complement strand
TCTCTAACAAATTAAGCTGCACAAAAACAGATGATAGCAGAATATTATGACCGGTCTCTGATAAGTGATAAAGTTTTCCTTCATTAGCGGAAAGAGAAGGGCGCTACGTACGTCTGCACTAAGTATAGGTAGACTTGCATTAATGAAAAGAGTATGGTGGATGTATTTCTGTCTCATTTTTTGCTATGCAAGTGCTCTGTCTTGTGTTTCTAGTGTCTTTGTTGCATGTCATCGTGAGGCATACCATACAGTACTGTAGGCTACCTACACGATGATCTAGCTAGATACATCGCAAACTGTATGTACCTGGATTGTCCACA
>NW_022710548.1:0-1346 GCF_011630105.1 Anneissia japonica | reverse complement strand
ATACCTCTAATTTGGTAAAAGCTTTTCAATTTTGTTCTATTAGGCTTTCGGTGTTGTTAGTCTTTCTTGTATTGGGCAAGGTATGCATCTTGCGTTTAATACGCAAACATGGTATGTTAACGATATATATTCACCAAGTTTTAAGATCTCAGAATCGAGGGCAAGTTCATCGTAGAGGGAGTGTCAAAGTAAATATATTGGGGAGAGTTCATGTATATACTTTAGATTTTGTTGAAGATGAAAATGCAAAGATTCAATGAAATAATACAAAAGAAATGATGTTGATGATGATGGCAATTATGATGATAATGATTATTATAATAAAGTAGATCTGATGTAAATAATGATGAAACATCAAGTCAACCAACCATATTTTTACATGGTGCACCAAAAGTTTCATGATTTTGTTATTGATACTCACCATGCAAACCTTCACAAAATATTATGGTGATGCTTTTAATGATGACGAAGACGATCATGATTAAGGTGATGATGTGGATCTGATTATGATGATGCAACTATTGTCAATGATGACGGTGATGATAATGATGGTGATAATGATGATGATCATGATTATGATGATGATGTGGATCTGATTATGATGATGCAACTATTGTCAATGACGGTGATGATGAAGATGATGATATTGATGATGATCATGATTATGATGATGATGTGGATCCGATTATGATGATGCAACTATTGTCGATCATGACGGTGATAACAATGATGATGATGATGATGATGATGATGAGTATGATGACAATGATGATTACAATGACGATATCCAATAATGATGTACAATAAGGCCAAAAAAATAAATTGTTTGTTTGCCTTTCTGTTTTTAAAAATGATAAAAAGGGTCGGGTGGAATTTTTTTTTTTTTTTTTTTATATACTCATCAGATGGAATGAAAATAACCTGCAGAGGCCTAGAATGGCAGTAGCTTACATAAGACAACAACTTTAGACTAATTTTAGGGCATCTGGCAAGAAATAAAGATAAATTCACTCACATTTTTTTTTTATTTGTAAAGAAAAAAGCTAAAAAAACCTTTTTTTAAGTTTTTTGTTTTTTCCGCCCCTATTTTTTCAGTGAGGTAGGGGCAGGTGGAGGAGGGCAACAAACAATTTTTTTTGGCCTAATTTATATTAACTCTGAGAACAAGTGGGAGGAAATAATGGACCTTTTGTGGCTCTGAACTGCAAGGTCATAGGTTCAAACCCCAAGCTGTCTATTTACTTTTGCTGTCATCTAAGTATGCAATACAGCATAGTTTAATCTTATACCCGATTCACACGTACAAAAATCTTACCAAATGTAACAAAATGTAACCAAAAGTAACA
>NW_022710547.1:0-572 GCF_011630105.1 Anneissia japonica | reverse complement strand
TATATATATATATATATATGTGTGTATGTATATATATCTGAAATGCAAACTTTTGATAAACGCTGAATTGTTTACAATTGTTGAGAAAATTCAAATCAGCTTCTGCTTTGAATGATTTCTTGAGTAGCTATTCTAGTTTCTCAATTCTGACTTGCTAACTTCACTGTTGCAGCTTAAATCATGAATAATAGAACAAAAAGATCAAAGCAAAATCAAGATGAACACACATTTTAACGATATATATACACACACATACATTGTAGACGATAAAGAAGAGAAATCTGCTAGTGTGAAAAAATTCAATGTGATACGCCCTCTTTGAACCTGCACAGCTTTCCCCTCTAATTCAGGTAGTAAACTCAGCAAAACACTCTATTTGCGTGGGCGAGGCTGTGATCTGGCTTGACCGATCCGTTTGTTAATTTTCACATGTTTCAAACTTGATATTGAAACGCGAAATGTCGAGCTTTGATGACTCAAATGTGCAAATCGTGATTCATAAACGAGAATATTTATTATATTTGCAATATGGTCAAGGTAATACTAATAACACGTTTCCGAATACGTTATTG
>NW_022710546.1:0-673 GCF_011630105.1 Anneissia japonica | reverse complement strand
CTGGTAACTAGTACACAGACCTATGGTAAAAATCTCGGGGGCATTCCGAGATTTTACATTTTTTGTTAATTGTACCAAAAATGGCCGAGCTAAATGGCCGAGCGGTTAAGGCAGGGGCACCGTGATCCTAGCCAACAATATCGGCACAGGTTCGCAGCCGGCTCGCTCCTATAGTTCTGGTGGTGGAACAAGTCTTCTCGGATAAGGACTATAAACCATAGACCCAGTGTACACAAATGCTCAGTACATATTTCGAGATGAGTAGGGGGTTACCCCAGTGTACTGTTCACTCGGCCCCTGTCGTGGACAGATTAAAGTGCGCCAGTTTACTGGCTGCGGTGAACATGAAGTGCAACATTTAGTCCCGAGCGCATAGAGACCTCGTTTATCTGCGCTATATAAATCCATCTATTATTATTATTATTATTAAATTGATGGTTTTGGAGAAAATAATTCACAAGGCAGGAATTCTTAAAGCTCGATTAAAAACACCAATTTTAAAATTTTTTATGGTTTTATAACCAAAACTATACTTTGGCTTTAACTGATATTTTTTGTGACCTTTCAAAAATAAACAGAAGGCTTAATGAATTGAGCCTTATCCAATGTTGATGCCTCACAAATAGGCTTCAAATGTTGTGTCAATAAATTATATATTGATATATTTTGTGGG
>NW_022710545.1:0-627 GCF_011630105.1 Anneissia japonica | reverse complement strand
GGAACGAATTCAAAATGGCGGAACAGAGATGGCATGACGAAAAAGAGCAATTGAAAGAAATGCATCGACAATTAAAATTGGACATTTCTTGTCAATTTAAATCGGCAATAGACGATCTGAAACAAACTCTAGTCGAAGAGACTCGAAAGAGACGCGGCGGCGGCGGCGACCACCACCACCACCGCAACCATCGTTCCGTATCCAAACGGAAATATTTGAAAGTTAGCACCGAATAAATAAATGAATATATATATATATATATATACATATATATATTGAAATGTATTTTGAAATTTGAAATAAATAGCTCCTCCACCAAAAAACGGAGGAAAACAATGAAAATAGAAGTCCGACCTAATTCAATAAAGTTTGTCGTGCCTATGTGGTGATGATGGTGATGATGATGAAGCAGGATCGGCTCACCTGTCACAAACAGCCGAAAAAAAAGGGGGGTTGCTGGGAGGAAGGAGGGTGGTGATTGGAATCGATCGAACGAAGACAGAGTGAGCTTCGTGGGTGGGCTAGGTTCCGTGACTTTTGGACCTCGCAGAGATGAAAAAAAAAAATTTTTACAAATTGATTTGAGATATGAAGACGACACTTTTTTGGGCCAGTGTTGAAGGATAG
>NW_022710544.1:0-982 GCF_011630105.1 Anneissia japonica | reverse complement strand
TGCCATTTGAATTTAAAAAAAAATTGAATTTTTATTTATGACGTTATTACTTTTTATACTCGTTTAAACGTACTCGCTTATCTTTATTGATTGTCTCCCACCTGCGAGTATGTTATTGCTAAATCAATTCTCTTTCGGGCGTGTCCTTTTATTTTTTATTTTGGTGACGTCATCATGGTCAAAAAGAATGCTTTTTTGGAGCCTTCTCATCTTTCTTTCTTAAAAGATGGAAACACATTGAAAATCGAGGGCGGCAGACTGTATTTCGACACTATCAGACCGATAGTTCGTATACTGTAAAGGAAAAATTCGTGTGGCATTACCAACCAACAGGGGGTTTTAAATTAAACTTGACAAGATTTAAATTCATGTGCCATTACCGTCGGTATTCGTACTTGTGCGTTAAAATTTTTAAATTGTTAATATCACTTTTCAGATAATATAAAGCACGTTTCAGGTCATTTTGAATATTCATATTCAGAAACACTTTTACGCGCCGTACGCTCATTTCCACGCCCGCAGCACGTACTGAAACTGGAAATTACGTTTTGGTTACATGTGTTGGGTTTGTGACACTGTATTAATACTACAGTGCGCACGGACGTTAAGACGTATGTGTACACATTCGTAAGTCCTTAAAATGCTCAAAATTACTCTTTTCCTTTAAAATTTCTTTTAAAATGCTCAAAATTACTCTTTAAATAGAGCATGTTTTAGCGTATAATACTTTTCAATCAGAACCGTGCGTGCTTCGTGAGGGTCAAAGTACGGCGGATCACCTAACTCGTCCTCAGTGACGAGTTCAAATCTAGTCTTCAACTTTCTTATTCTTCTTTCTTTCTCCCCTTTTTTGTTCGCACGATATCTCAAAAAATGCCACGAGTTTACGCACAATCGCTGTCAGCGAACATTTGGCTTGGTCTGGAATAGACATGGTAAGCTTTTCAACGCGCTCAGTCATGCATGACGTCATCTACGTGCA
>NW_022710543.1:2771-4198 GCF_011630105.1 Anneissia japonica | reverse complement strand
GGATGAGGATCTGTTCATCGTGTAGTTTGCACCTCCAAATCATACAAATGGCTGTGCCACACTCCCTTTCTATGGGGTCCTTACACAGCAATTGTATTTTCAATAAAAAAAAAAATAAATAAATAAATCGTTAATCGCTAATTTCGACCTTGGTACAATGTAAACATGAGTCCGTATGACTACACCGAATTTCTCTATATTATTGCCCTATTCCAGCCTATAGTAGGCGTTGTTTACGGCATTGGACTGCAGCGAAAATTTATTCCCACATCATTAATGGTATGAACAGGCCCCTTTATGCTTGCCTGGCTAGTTTTGATTTACATTTCGCATGTCTAATTGTCGTTGCAAGATGTAACTCAACCCAGTCATGTTTGAGTAGGTTTTGATTAACGTTTGGAACAGAATTTGGAGAGGGCATTTGATTAAGTCAGAACTACGTTTATGAATTTTTCATTTCGTTTTAAAGAAATTACATTATGTTTGGGAAACCAGACCTACATTTTCAGAAAGTAGACCTATGCTTTGATAAAAATAGACATTGAATTTTGCAATTACATTTTGATTTCAACATAGACTTTTGCTGCGTATTGCACCCCATACCTTTCCATAAATCTACACTTACTGATTTTGTAGCGGTTGTATAGATAGGCCTATTGATAAATTTACAATAGGTCTACTGATGTCTACTTATAGTGAGTTATGTAGGTGTAGGTACTAGGCTTGTTGCATTACATTGTTATGTACATATTATCTACCTATAACATTTTGACTAAGCCACATGCAAATATTTATTTATAACAAAAATGAGCTATTAAAATTCATGTTGCATTATGATATGGTGTATTACAAGTATATTTTACTATTAGCATACTCTTCTTGCCAACTCCCTTCACGATATGGTTTGGATGTTGATAAAATTCCCCCAACTAATGAGAAAATTGATTTGGAGGCAAGTACTGAAGAGTCTTATGGGTACCGTGCCATCAGAGGGCGTCTTAATCAAGTAGTAGAAAATGGTGATCTAGGAGGATGGATGGCTGCTAAAGGGGATGCTAAACCTTTTATCACCGTCACGTTTGAAACAGCAAAGGAGGTAATTGGGATAATCACGCAGGGAGATCAAGGTGCGGACAACTGGGTTGAACAATACCGAGTTGCATACTTGAACATCGACAGCTATACCACGGTGAAGTCAGAGGGAGATTCAGAGGTTCGTGTCATTTTTAGGCCTACGATTTTATATTTCACCATGGCTATAGATACGGTACCGTATTTTTACTTCCATTTGCTAAAGGTACGGTCAAAGAATATTCTTTTGTAGAATTAATGACATTACGCATTACGTCACCTTCACCCTCACCCAATGAAGTGCCATAATGTGGGTGACCAGGCCCGTAGCCAGGTCATTTCAAGGGGGGGTTCTC
>NW_022710543.1:0-2091 GCF_011630105.1 Anneissia japonica | reverse complement strand
AAAAAAAAAAAAAAAACGAAATTTAGCGCGTCTATTTTCATTCTAATCAATGGCGTTTGTAAACGTGCACGGACGTCCCAGGCCAACCAATGATAATTAACAAAATGTATTTCTTTAAATACAGGCCTATGGCGCATCCTGTACATGCACTTAAACTTTTACAACAAAAGCCTAGGCCTAGTAGGCCTACCTGTAGTACGTTCTACTGTACTTAGGCCTAGGCCTACACTTTGTTGTCGTCGGGGTATAATTCTGTATCTAAATGAACAAGGAGCGAACCTAGCTAGTCAACATCTAGGCTAGGCTAATTGATTTTAAAATCAATAACCCACCAGGACTATCTGTCGTTTTCTTCTTTGCAACAGCGGACGAAAAAAGTCAGTTATTCTACAACGTTTCATGATCTTTATCACTAAACATTAACAAACACTCGTTTTGACGCACTCCGTTCTGTAGCGTGTCTGCTGTTTAACACAAACTTCCTAGCCTAATTTTGAGACTGGCTATGATGACTGAGATGGACTATGTTGATTTAATTATAATATTTTGTTTGGGATGAAAAAAAAGGAGAGTCCAGTATGGCTATGGAATTTACTAACCACACAATCCACATTTAGGTGATTAGGTCGCAAAACTTTATTTGCATTTGGTGGATTAAGTCGCAAAACTTTAGCTTCGTTCGGTGGCACCATTTACTCTAGGTAGACGGCGACCGGTTTCGTTACCGGTTGGTACATTTCTTACAAACATTCAGCCAAAGGCCAGTAAAAGTTGAGACGGCAGCCGTGTTTTTATCGATGTTTGCCATCCTTATGTGTGCCATCGTAAAGGAATTGCGTTTTAATTTAAATCTCCGAACTTCTGGAAGCTGACATATTGTATGAATGTAGGCTTGTAATGCAGGCTACAATTTAAAAATGGGTGGGACTCATTCAAAAATTCGAGGGGGTTCGATAGAAAACAGGGGGGTTCGCTAGAAAAGGGGGGTTCGCCGAACCATAAACCCCCCCCCCCCTGGCTACGGGCCTGGTGACGTAATTTGTCAAGACTGGTATTTTGAATCACCTGTGATACTGGGTATGCGTACGGTTCCACTAAGAGTCATGTCATTGTATAGCCATATACTGTATTTATCAACAAGGACTGCCTGTACCAAACGTTTGGCATAGCGCATAGGCTAGCCTCTAGGCGAAGAATCTAGGACTTCCTTAAATTCTTCGCTGGGCGGTGATAGATCGAAATGTGGTGTCATCAGTCATAAACAAAATTCCTCCAAGCCAATTCTGGAGTTTCTCAACCCCAAAAATCTCATCCCAAGTTTTAGTACAAAAAGCCTAGGTATAATACTGAAATGACCACCCTTTAGAAATCCGACCAAAATATGAATACACTCTGAATACATAGGCAACCGTAGGCCCACATTTACCCAAACTCCGTCGCATGGTACTTCCCCCAGTCGTAAACATTGTCCGGCAGAATCCAGATCGAGAATGAGTTTTCTTAATCACGCGACTACTCATGGTGTCAACATTTCCGAATATATTTTTAATGCAGGAACATTAAAAACATTATTATTCGCCTAGCAGATCATATGCCATCCAGTAATTGAAAGATGACATCACACACATTTCGGCACTTCATTGTATGATGGTAACGTAATACCATTTACCCTACTTTTAGCAAATGGAAGTAGAATTGTTGGTACCGTATCTCTAGCCACAGCGCTTATGTTTATTCATTGAAATAATTTTCACTCGCTTCTTTCATAGTCTTAATTGGTAAACATCATTGGGGACCACATAGCCCAGCTAGCAAGCGACGTTGACCCGACGTTGGTTGAAGGTCGAAAAATTACGTTGGCACAACGTACTTACACAAAGGTTGGCGCGACGGCCGTTTTTCCATCGGCCCAACGTGGATTCAGCTGGTTGGAAAGACGTCGGCCCGACTAGTTGGATCTACGTTGGCCCGATAATGTTTGTGCAACGTCGACCAATCACGTTGGCCCAACGTATTTTTTTTATGGTGCCTAGACGTTCATTTTTCCATCGGGCCAACGTCGATTCAGCCAGTTGCAAAGACGTCTATCCG
>NW_022710542.1:0-545 GCF_011630105.1 Anneissia japonica | reverse complement strand
TTCCTAATATGTACATATTAATTACACATTAATTATATTCATTGTCTAATACAAGACACATTCAGATAACCAACAACTAAATTTTTTAACCATTTTTCAATACTACTAAATGATCTAACCATTAATACTGATCTTTAGTTTTTACTACAGGTTGAAGTTCTTCACCATGTCTTAATTGTCCTAATACTCCTCAGGTGCAAGTGGTTTACAAGACCTATGACAAATGTAAGTGCCTAAAATGATACCCTACTACCACACATGGCATAACTAATTTACACTATACCCTCTACTAATAAAATACTGTAGAACACCAATTACTGCATTAATCAGTGATTGCATAAAACAACAATTCCAATACAACTAAATGATATGACCATTACTGATCTTTAGTTTTAGTACAGGTTGTAGTTCTTCATTATGCCATTATGTTCTCTATTATGCTCTTCAAGTTCAACTGGTTTCCAAGATGCCACCAGCTGTGACAAATCCTACCATGCTACCCTATTACTAACACAAGGCACAATTAATCACACTAGTACCATCTA
>NW_022710541.1:0-579 GCF_011630105.1 Anneissia japonica | reverse complement strand
TATATGTATGTATGTATATGTATGTGTGTGTATGTATGGGTGTGTGTGTGTGTGTATGTGTATGTATGTATGTATGTGTATGTATATATATGTATGTCATATATATAAGTTTTAAAGGCAAATGGGAAAAACCCATAAAACAGCAAACTGCCATATAATGCAAAACAATTTAAAATTAAAATTAAAACGGAACAGTAGAGAAAATAAACTAAGCATCCACTTGAAGGAATCTCAATATCTGCAGACGGATCCGTTTCGGCCTTCCAGGCCTCATCAGTGCAGCTAGGGTACAGACCCAAGCGAAACGTTTGACCAGCTTAGGTAGGGCCCAAACTAGTCCCACGACCACTAATGATTACAGAGCCAAACCAAGGAAATATATATACACAGTCCAGGTGTGAATGCAAATAGTGGAATACAAGCTATGCGGCTCGGTTCCAGTAGATACAGAGAATATTTTGTCATTCTTAACGAGGACAGGTCGAAATTTTGGTTTTTTCCAATAAAGTGTTTCTGAAGTCTATACATGGTATTCGTTTCCTATCCTTTTATATATATGTAAATATATATATATATATA
>NW_022710540.1:0-510 GCF_011630105.1 Anneissia japonica | reverse complement strand
TTTTTTTTTTTTTTTTTTTGCTATTGTTTCATCGATTAATCATATTAAAAAAAAATAAACAATGTATTAACCATAATAATATGTCGTTCTTATATAGCGCTTCATGCACAAAGCCTCTATTGCTTCACATTACTACCCCGGTCATAGATGATAATCATTTCCAAAAAATGTTGTCTGTGGTTTCGCTTTAAAAAAAAAATTATTTAGTGATGAATAGATATTTCGCGATGTGCTAAGGCTTTCAATGGAATGGTAACCTAATAGGTAAAATAATAAAAATACCACAATTCAAAAATAAACAGTACAGTAAGTTTTACGCTCTTTTTTTTTTTTTCAAATTCCTACTTCGAATACTTCATCTAGCACCAGAATGATGCATAATATTTTGTAGTAATTGTCTATTCCCTAATCCTAACCACAACCCCATGCACCTCACCAAGCATACAACCTGTCACCAGACCCCCTTGATAAAAACATTAATATTCTTTATCCAACTAAAAATATACTGAA
>NW_022710539.1:0-1029 GCF_011630105.1 Anneissia japonica | reverse complement strand
TGGCCTGTACCTCTGATATTCAAAGGGCGCGTACAGCCTATTATTTTATTGTTTAGTGGCGCGCTAACTCGCTTGTTGTGCCTACATTGGATATCAGTGCGCCATATTCTGCACGTAGTGAGACTCTCAGAGTCAGCTAAATTATATGTTAGCTAAACATATAAAATAGAATACAAAAGAGGCCTATGGAAAATAACATTTAATAATGGTGGTCCTATATCAAGATTAAAACATTTCATCTTCTTACAAAAAAGCTGATTTTAGAAAGCTTTCGAACTTTGTTTTCTCGTTTTTTTTACGTGAAACGCGATGTGTTTGTTGTTTGGTTCGGAGCTACCTAATTAGCATATTCATGCTCTATTTTGATTGCTAGAAACATCAGGGAAATGGATTTATGTTTTGTGATAAAGTGCAGGCAGATGATTTTGATAAAATCCAGATAATTTTAATATTGAAGATTTGTTTATAATATTTTCATAAATTTATAAAATAACATTCAATACAATACGGCATTTACATAGGCCTATTATTTCCTATGAAATCTGTCAACACGTTCTGTAAAACGTATATAGAATATGTATAGAATTTTGATAGAAATCCCCAATTACGATGTAAAAAAATTAATTCTATAAAAATCCATTTATAATTTTACAGAAATTGTATTATACATTCTATACATTTATCTGTTTAATTTCTAACGACTTTCTGAACAATTTATCAAAAATCGTTCAAAATTAAATAGAAAATATAACGAGAATTCTATAGGATTTTTCTAAAAGAGAAATATGAAATACTGTAGACACTATATTTAAAAAATCGAAAAAGAAAATATATAATTAAATCTATAAATTGTATAGAATTTAAATAGAATTCTTTCTATAACATATTTTTCTAAGCAATTCTCTATATAATTATATTTCTATAGAACTATCTCTATAGAGAATGGATGGGGTCTTATATAGAAAAAAAAAATCTTGGATCAATTTCCTATAGAATTATATTTCTATAGAACTATCTCTATAGAAAATG
>NW_022710538.1:0-694 GCF_011630105.1 Anneissia japonica | reverse complement strand
TGAGAAAGTTTTCTCTATTGTTGAAAAAACAAAACCAAGCTTCGAGCTAGCATGACAACAAAAACCCCCGACGCACACCATCGCGTCTGCGTTCAACTCACACAGACCCGACGCGACAACAAATCGCGTCGGGCTGCGTCGGCCGACGCTGTCTATGCTGACACCAACAGTCACGCTTTACATACAGACGTTGATTGAAATTTTTGGGGAAAAATGGAAAAAAATTAAAGCATGAAATAAAAAATAGAGTGCATAAGAGAAAATAAATAAAATATACCATTCGTCGGCGTGATTGAACTTGACCAAACTATCCTTGTAATGTAATTATTGTTAAATAATAAAAATAATAATAATAATAACAATTTCAGCATTAATTACCTTGACCTAAGCCTTGTAATGAAGACCCATACTATTTACTATGCCTATAATTAATAACTAGCCCAGGGGGAATATCTTTTGTGTTATTTCCCTTAAAGTCGATTTTTTAATTGTTCTCTAATTCCTCGATTGTCTAAGTTCCCCTTAAGGTAGGCCACAGGTTGGTTTTAGTAACATAATAACAATAAGGCTATGTTCAGACACAACGACTTACGCTAGCGTAACGTTAATCGAGTGGTGTGAACTTGTGTGCGGCGTAGCGAACGCCAGTATTATCGCGCAATCACTGGCGTACGGTAATCCAGCAACAGACCCC
>NW_022710536.1:592-768 GCF_011630105.1 Anneissia japonica | reverse complement strand
ACCTTTTCAGGACCCGTGAGCTAATTTTTTTTTTTTTTTTGCTATTAGAAAATTAGAATTTTGAAGAACATAAAATTCATTAAAACACACTTCAAATGTCGGGAAAGCTCAAGTCCCCCCATCTAGGAATTAAAATTTTCCCGGGGGAGAACCCCCGGACCACCCTTTCTTTTTGG
>NW_022710536.1:0-558 GCF_011630105.1 Anneissia japonica | reverse complement strand
ATTACGCATGCAACTACTCATTTGTTTATGTATGTATACACACATAAAATAAAAAATGAGAAAAATTTACCTGACCTTTTTAAAGAGGGGAAAACCTTGAATTTTGAAAAACTTTAAAAGTCATTAAAAGATATTTCAGAAGTCAGGTAAGCTCATCTCCTGCCATCTAGAAATCGGAATTTTTCCGGGGAACCCGGACCCTATATCTTTGGAGTTCATTGATTAATTAAATCATTTTCAAGGGGTGGAGGGGGGGGGGGACCTTGAATTTTGAAGAATTTAAAAGTCATTAAGACACCACAGAATTCGGGGAAAGCTCATTTTCCGCCATCTAGGAATCAAAATTTTCCCGGGGAAGAACCACAGGACCTCCCCACCCCCCATCTTTCTTTTTGGGATTTATCGATTCATGGAAAAACTACGTATGCAATTTACTCAATCTTTTTTTTATGTATGTATACACACATAAGGCCTATTTACTGTAATAACAATGGGAAAAAATTATCTGAAAGTTTTCAAGAGTGGAAAACCTTGAATTTTGAAGAACTTAATTAATTT
>NW_022710535.1:0-686 GCF_011630105.1 Anneissia japonica | reverse complement strand
TTCATCATTATCCCCTTCATCATCAGTCACTACCATCATCATGAGGATGATGGAGATGAGAAGAACGAGAATGAAGATAAGGACAAGGGTGAGTATGAGAGGGATGATTCTCATCATTCATCATCATCATCATCATCATCATTCTTATCAATCATTTTCTATCATTCTCAATACCATCATCACAATCATTATCATCAACAACCATTATCATCAATCGTGATCTCCACCATCTTCTTCCTCACCATCATCCTCATCATCTTTCTTCTCATCATCATCAACATCCTCCTTATAATTGGGAATATAACGAGGATGCGGATGACAATAAGGAAGATGATGATGATAATAATAATAATGACATCAGTATATTAAGAATAACAGTACTAACGCTAATATTAATGTGAATTATAAACTATAATTTTTTCAAAACGCATAAGAATAATGATATACTATATTAATAATATTATAGAGTAACAACATAATAGTATACTAATGATGATGAAGAAAAATGTAGTGTAGAAAGATTATATTTAAATAGGTAAACATTTCCTTTAATTTTGATTGTCGTAGTCTTGGAATTCGGTGTGTGTTGACGTCATCATTCCAAATTTGCTTGGGAGGTGAGGAATTCCCGTCTGACAGGCCTAGACTCCCATCGTCCGATGCCTTGACAAGGTTGCCACATCACA
>NW_022710534.1:0-538 GCF_011630105.1 Anneissia japonica | reverse complement strand
TTCTGGTCTGGGTTACACTTCTTTGAAAGGTCCATTAAATCTGTTACATGCTTGATGCTGGCTTGATTTTCTCCTGACATATTATCCTAAGATGCCAAATAGGGAAAATATCATCTCAAAAATTCAAAGATGCACTGTCACTTCGACAATCGGAAAAAACATTTACCATGACACACATATACTAAAACTCAATATTCAAACATTTACAGCCATTTGAGTATGAGAATTCTTACATTTGCTATTAGCAATTTTATTGTTTATTGTATTTAATATTGTTATATTATAATAACTATTGTGGTTTATGATATGTTTCATCTTTAAGGTGATTACATTATGTGTATATAGTACAGTAATTTTTTAATTCGATTTTTTATGATTTTACAATTTTCTAAGGGACAGTGCCACTTTAAAGGTTCAGTTCTGTGCCGTATTTGTGCCAGTATATGATTTTTACCTGAAAATAAGGTGATTGCGATGAAGTAGATAGGCCTTATACCATATTTTACATTATCAATGTAATCTTATACCATAAATCTAC
>NW_022710533.1:0-677 GCF_011630105.1 Anneissia japonica | reverse complement strand
GCGAGTCACCCGACTGCCTGTCAAGATACGTTTCCGGCGGATTCACGCTCGCAGAGTGTCTGAACCCGGACGCCGCCAAAGTGTTGATGGGCGGCGGCGATCTGACGAGCGTCGGAGCGTCGAATCACTACGGAAGGCCCTATTGCGTGCTGTGCACCATAAACAACGTGTACCAGAGATGCATCGATCCGCTGGATGTGTATAAGAGACAGGTTGACGATCGCGGATTTCATGAAAGGGTACGGATCGTACCCGACCTCGAGTGTCGTCTGACTTTAGCCGAGACCGGCACGCAGTTCGCATATCGCTACGTCAACGTGGACGTCATCTTGCCGAAGCTCAGATGGGTCCAAGTCGAGGAATCGAATCTCCACAGGATCGATTTCAGCGTTCTCTCGTGATTTATTTATATGTTGTTATTATTTTAAAAGATTCAGCCACACACACACACACACTTAGAAATCGATGTTAAACATGATTGTAAATAAAGATTCGAAAAACGTAATTTATTGTTACCAAGAGTGTTAATTTTCTTGTCTGTTCTTGATTCTTAATCTACGTAAGAAAAAATACTGTGTATATTTATCTATCTGTATATCTACCTATCTATCCATCTAAAAAAAAGAAAGAGGGAGAAAGTTTAACGTCTGAAGTTGTGACCGTATAATATCAGAGCA
>NW_022710532.1:0-1215 GCF_011630105.1 Anneissia japonica | reverse complement strand
ATATTTTTATATTGTTACCAAATGATCGATGACACAATAAACCACTAATAAAATTCAAAAATATGACGATACTTTTGAGAACGATCATTTCAGGCAATGCAAACAGGAGGTCAGTATATTTATCCTATTTTTTTTGTTCTACCATCTTAATATAGGTATTTGTTAATGATTACCTGTTTATATCAACCTTTTTTCACTTTTGCATTTTAATGTTGAATATTGAGTTATTTATTTATTTATTTATTTTTATTTTTATTTTTTTTTTTTTTTGGGGGGGGGGCATGATGAGACAAGTTTTTTACTTCTAGTAATGATCCCAATGATGGTGGTTTATCATTGGTATTGTACTGTATGCTATTATTATTTCCATCATTGAATAAATGTCATTTTGAATTGAGTACTCCCACTTTCTTATTTCAAATGATTTATCTGATGTATTTAAAGAAATTTAAATATTATTACTATAATTTATTTTTGTATCTTCTAAAGAACAGCCGGTAAGAACGTGATAAGGAAAAGTGATGCAGAAAGAAGATGAATACCACCTCACACCGACCAAAAAATACAGTAATAACAATAATATTATTATAATACTGAGATGAAATATTTGAATATTTTCATCTGTAGCGTGGAACTGTTTTGATCGTTAATAAACCAAACACAATGGAAGTCATGTTGATAACATCGACAAAAGCTTGCAGTAACTTAACATCCATTGTGTTTTTGGTTTATTAACGATTAAAACTGTTTAC
Source organism: Anneissia japonica (assembly GCF_011630105.1). Classification (NCBI taxonomy): domain Eukaryota; kingdom Metazoa; phylum Echinodermata; class Crinoidea; order Comatulida; family Comatulidae; genus Anneissia; species Anneissia japonica. Next base: position 463 of record NW_022710532.1, on the reverse strand, counting down.
TACAATAATACTGAGATTATTATTAACAGTGCTTGAAGACCAAAAAGCTGCCTCAACCGGGATTCGAACCCGGGACCTTCTGCTGTCTGAGCAGATGTCATAACCAACTAGACCATTGAGGCGTCATTGGCAATTCAAATCAGATTCACTCATTTGTGCATGTGTAGTTGGCCAACACTAGTTCTGATTGCAAGGCAAATAATAGATCAATAAACACTCTACTTATCAGCATTTAACGACAAGACAGGATCTTTGGACATATTGTCCTATTTTAACTAATTCATAATACAATGCAGTGGCGGATTCAATAGGGGACCAGCTGGCCTGGGCCCTACTAATTCTTTCAAAATTGTAAAAAAATTGAGAAAAAAGAAAAATTGTTTTCCAATTCATCTATCAAAGTCCCTTTCTATGCCCCTCTATTTCAAATTCCTGGATCCACCACTGCAAAGTAGAGATCAAG
>NW_022710531.1:0-6910 GCF_011630105.1 Anneissia japonica | reverse complement strand
TTAACAAATATAGCAAAAAAAAATGCAACCTCTGATATTGCTACATTTCGGACTGGACTATTAGCAAAGTATACAAAATCAGTGGAAAATGGTGCCTGTCACTGCCAGTCAATAAAATTGAGTGCCAGACGAGGTCAACCAACACCGCCGGGATGGAGAGTGAGAGCGTCCATAATGACAAATTTGCCATCGTTTGTATTTCATATTTGGGTTTGTAAATGGAAGATGTTACTGTAATGGATTTTGGTTATCCATCTTTTTTCCTGTCTGTCTCTCCCAAACCTAATCTCTTGTCATCTATCCATTACTGCATTCTGTTTTTTTTTTTTTTTTTTTTTTTTTTTAAACATAAACACAAATTTGCATTATAATCTTTATTCCCTTCAGATTTGAATAGAAGAAAGTCGGATGACAATGGCAACAAAATCTATTTGCTACGTCATCATTAGCATGACAGGTAAGGTCAATTTTTGTTTCTAAATAAAATGTATTAATTTTTTTTTTTTACTTAACTTGTATTATATCATTCATTTTCTTGTTAATTTATTGTCTATAGCCTTGAATTTACAAATAATATCTCTGATTGGTCACTCACATGGTGACATAATATTGAGCATGCGTGCAGTTACAATTTAATCCCACAATGCCACAGTAAAATCGAAACATGGGATCATTGGGGCAAAGCTAGGCCTAGTTCTTATACTTGAACCCACAATCTCCAGATCACTAGCCTGCCATCATACCTCTAGACCACCGAGCTTGCGCCTGATGGCCAGGGTTTAATTCGAGTCCAAGTAAAGCTGGTTTTCCATGACGCAAATCCAGTTATTGTCTATTATTCCATCACGACAATAACAACTAATATCAAGTATTAAATTATAATAATGTATTATCTCAAAATCCAAATTTCCGACAAGCGACTGATTTAGCTTGACCATGCCATATATGTACACCTAAACTAATGAAGGCATGGAAACAATTCATCAAAACTAATACCTACAAGATGGAGTGTGTATGCGTTACGTTAAAATACGAAAAATGTAACTATCTTGAGGTCGAGTGTTGCGCGCAGCCATAAGAAAAACTTGAGCATGGTTTGAAGATGACACCACATGGATAAATAGTACTGGCCTGTTTAGAACAGTCAATTTTCAATTGTGGTATTATTTTTTTACCGTTACCATTTAATTACCGTTAACTTTCAAAGGGTAGGCAGTGGTTTAGCCTTACCATTTTTTGTTTAACTACCCAGGCAAATTCAGTATAAAATTAAAAATTCATAAATTCAATTAATAAACATTGTTAAATAGTAATCACTGTTCATTAAAAATAACATGTCACTGAATATTGCAATCATCACACATGTAGAGTACTGTACACACCCTATCCACTGGATTTTATTGATCTATTGGTTTTAGTCACAAATTATATGATCATTTCAATAAATAAATGTATTTTCCATTGTTCATTGTTGAGGTGGGGAGTGTATAGAACAAAAGAGAATGGTCATTGGTAGGGGAATGGGAAGATAATGTGACTGACTCTGTCAAAAGCAGCCGTTTGTAGGAAAAAATTAAAATAGAGTTAGTCAAATGTTTATCAGTCAATTACAGCCAGATATTCCTGACATGGAATGGCAAATACCAAGTAAGTAGCTTATTTGATGGAAATCGGTTGGGTATTCGCAGAGTTATGTTTGGTATCGTTGCAAAGCTCTTCCAATGCTGATGTTTTACAATACATTAGAAATGGTGTAGTTTTCCATACTGTTCCGCAAAGTTCAGTTATGGCATACATATTAAAATAAGCAGGACCCAGTTGTGTAACGTGAGCTCTTGCCAGGGAGGTGGAGGGTGGGCTTCTACCACTACCTAGCACTTTACCACGGAGCTTTAACAGTGGCGAAACACAGGTGCTTTCTAGGCCAAATCCCAGTCCAAATGTGCCCCGGAGTGACCGAGGGCCCTTCTTTAACTACTGTACTACCCTACAACGCCTTGGCAATACAGTAACTTTTTCTATAATTTTCAAAAACCAAATAAGAACACTCTTTGGCAGAACTCAAATAAATCCCAAACTTTTTTTTGGTTACAAACGAAAATCTGGGTGGTGTTAGAAAAATGTATTTAGTTTACTTGGCCAAATTTTAAGAACGCTGTATAATGCTATCCCCTTGTTGCTAGGTTGGGTATTCAGTTATAGCAATGGAACAAGGAACATCTCTGCGCTGTCAACGTCTCAGCGTGTAGGTAAACTTTGAACATGAATTTCTCGAAAACATGTTTACAGTTTATCCCAAACGTAGGTATCTTAAACTTCCATAACTTTATAATGAAAGTCGGATTGTAAAAATGTTTTCACCATTGTAAAGGAAATACCAAGTACTAATTAATAATAATGTATTATCTCAAAATCCGAATTTCCGACAAGCGACTGATTTGGCTTGACCATGCCACATATGTACACCTAAACTAATGAAGAAACAAAAACAATTCATCAAAACTAATACCTAGAAGATGGAGTATGTTGTTTATATTTATATATACAAAGATGGGTCATGATCCAGTGAACAATCTGGGTAACGATGCAATGTGCAGAGAAATAAGTCTGTGGGGATATATCATTTTCTTTTCTCATCCTCGTCCTTTAATCATAAATGATATTTTTACAAAAATCCGACGATAGTTTTAATTTTAGTAGAGACAACTGACCTAACAACTTCGCCTGCCGTGCATGTTAATTATCTTATTTTGGGATCATAAGCGAAGATCAGGACTATGCTAAAGATGCTTCAATATAGATGAGAGATAATCTCATCAATATCTCAACTATCTCTTAAAATAGATTCGTAACATTGAGGGTACATTGACATTGGTCATTGTTACATGCTGGCCTAAATATAAAATCAGGTCTAGACTGTGCCAATATTTTTATTTGTTATGTGCGCGCGGCTGGTTACTTGCAGTTTTTAGGCAGAACATCTAGCCCCACAGGTCCTCCATAGAGTTTAATGCCATGTCCTCCGAATCAGATGTGTATATTTGGTTGACTATTAACATTTAGATAAAGAATATAGCTCACCATATTACGCTTTACTTTTGAAGTATTAGTTAAATGTAACTGATCGTCAAAATGCGGTGTCTTTGTTCAATACTAAAAAATTGAGGTCGAGTGCTGCACACAGCCATAAGGAAAACTTGAGCATTGCTTAAAGATGACACCACATGGATAAATAGTACAGGCCTGTTTAGAACCGTCAATTTTCAATTGCGGTATTATTTCTTCTATAACATTTAATTCCCGTGAGTCGCCAGTAAAACTTTCAAAGGGTAGCAGTGGTTTAACCTTACCATTTTTTGTTTGAATACCCAGGTGAAATTCAGTATAAAATTACGTGTTTCACATTAAATCCACATACATTCAATCAGTAAATATTGTTTAAATATTAATCGGTGTTCATTAAATAAAAAGACTTGTGACGCATGTACATTACTGTACACACCCTATCCACTAGCTAACCAAGGACCTCCCTGAGTTCACAGGTACCTACTTGCACGCACAGGCGGCGAGAGATTCTACAGTTGGGTTTGCATTGAATGCTTTGCGGCCTCATGATATGCGTGTTATGGGTTATTCTCCTACCTTTACCTCTAAATGTTTAATGATCAAGAGGTTTGTCCCTTAAAGACTCTTTTTTTTTATCTCCAATCACAGAAAACGAAATTATTGATATTATTAAAAGTTTAAAATATAATAAAAGTCCAGGGTCTGATGAAATATCTAATAATGTTGTCAAGTCTGTATCTAATTTAATCTCAAAACCCTTGTGTCACATTTTTAATTTATGTTTTGAAGAAGGCACCTTTCCTGATTATCTTAAAATTGCCAAGGTAGTTCCTATCTTTAAAAAGGGGGATCTTTATTCTTTTACTAATTATAGGCCCATTTCTTTATTACCATGTTTCTCGAAAATTCTTGAACGCCTTATTTATAATAGATTATTTATTTTTTTAAATAAATACAATATTCTTCATAGTCGTCAGTATGGTTTTAGGAAATATTATTCTACAGATTTTGCCCTTATTGATATTTATGATCAAATTACTAAAACTATTAGCAATAATCATTTTACAGCTGGTATTTTTCTTGATCTGAGCAAGGCCTTTGACACTATTGATCATAAAATTCTCTTAAGCAAACTTGAAAGATATGGTGTCAGAGGTCTTGCTCTTGATCTATTTAGGAGCTACCTTGTCTTGATCTATTTAGGAGATCTCAAAACCCTTGTGTCACATTTTTAATTTATGTTTTGAAGAAGGCACCTTTCCTGATTATCTTAAAATTGCCAAGGTAGTTCCTATCTTTAAAAAGGGGGATCTTTATTCTTTTACTAATTATAGGCCCATTTCTTTATTACCATGTTTCTCAAAAATTCTTGAACGCCTTATTTATAATAGATTATTTATTTTTTTAAATAAATACAATATTCTTCATAGTCGTCAGTATGGTTTTAGGAAATATTATTCTACAGATTTTGCCCTTATTGATATTTATGATCAAATTACTAAAGCTATTAGCAATAATCATTTTACAGCTGGTATTTTTCTTGATCTGAGCAAGGCCTTCGACACTATTGATCATAAAATTCTCGTTAAGCAAACTTGAAAGATATGGTGTCAGAGGTCTTGCTCTTGATCTATTCAGGAGCAAAATAATAATTATAATTTTCAAAAACCAAATAGACCAAAATCCCCTAAAGACACTCATTCGCAGATTTACTTGAAGGGGTCCCTCTACAGTAACTATGGCCCACATTTTACTATGGAGATTTGGCCAGTTATGTACGCCTGTGTGCTTTCTGGGGAAACGCTTAGTTTGATAACCAACAATACACTTTTTGTTTTTTTAAGCAAAATATTGCCTAGACTCGGTGTTCTTATTTTTTGCTCAGGCTCAAAATGTTCTTATTTTGTTCTTATTTTTACACACATTTCAAATGTAGAAAATTATTATTGTACAGCAGTATATTACTGTTTTACTGTACTATATCATAAAGGGTATTGTACTGTATACATAGTCACACCTACAGTATTGAACATAAGGTACAGTATAGATAAGATTTGTTAGTTTTTCTACTGTAGTTTTTTTTGTGAATAGAAACCTCAGAAATGATGAATGGTTGATATGATATTGTTGTATTCCGGGTAGAACTTGATTTTTTGACCTTTTGGTTCAAGTGACTTTATTTATTAGTCAATATTTCAGTAAATATGTATAATTCCCTTTCCATTGACAGCAACCACAACCATGTTTAATGTAGTGTCTTGGCCATCTTGAGATTCAAAATGGCAGCTAATGATGTAGATAAAGGAAAGTTATTTGAATTTAGCATGTCACCAAAAATGACAACAATAACAAAAAGTTAGCTAATAAAATTCATTTTGGCACAAAAATCTAGCTGGAGCCCAATTTCCGAAATAGCAAACCATACTATGTCCATCAGTAGGAAATAATTATATTTATTATGAACATTATTTTGTTTCTTCAGTTTTTATCAGCACATGCTTAGCTGTGATAGTAACTGTTGATAACATTGGAGATGTAGTTGAAGGTTCAGAAACGAGAATAATGTGTAACATCGAGCGAAGTAGTTCAAGTAGTACGTCTGTTCCTGGTGTAACCTGGAATAATGTCACAAATGGAGCAAGCGATCCAATAGCACAATATCAGGGTGGAACTGGATTTGTAGATCCTTCATACATTGATAGATTTAGTGTTGAAGGAGACACAACACTAGTGATTGCTAACACCAGACGAAGCGACAGCGGCACATATCAATGTAGTGTGGTTATATTTGACGACCCACCTTCTGCATCTGATGATACCACACTTATTGTTACATGTGAGTCTACCATTGTTTTGTGTGTTTTAAAAGATTATTGGTAAAAGTAAACTATCATGAATACAATTTCTTTATTTTATAATATTTTTTTTATATTTCAAATTTTTGCTTCCTCTGAAATGCATGCTTGTCTTCCAATTAACGAAAACAAATGAAAGATGCCTCAATAATATTTGTAGATTCATTTTTTTTTCTCTTTTGTGGCGAAGTACCACTTTTATTCAACATATTTTCAATATATTTTTAGATTCATCTTAAAATTCATTTTGTAATATATTTGATTAAATATTTTATAGTCACTGATTAGGAAAAACAAATTATGTCATATAAATATAGTAATATTTTTATAACAATTTTACATTATAATTTTTTAAATTTATTTTAGATTTATACAAGCCTGTATTGAGTTCCTTCACTACACCTGTGACTGAGGGTGACACAGTTGAGATGTCATGTTCTGCAGATGCTAATCCATCACCTACTTACACATTTTTAAGGGATGGTGGTGAAGTACAACAACCAGGGGCTTCATCTACATTCAGGATTCAATCAGTGAGTCGTGACAAAGATGGCAGTTATGAGTGCAGGGCCAGTAACAGTGTGGGCACTGAAACAAGTGAAAGTAGAATGCTGGATGTACAATGTAAGTACCGTATTGTCTCTAATAAACACCCCTCTTCTAATAAATGCCCCCTCTGAGGTTTTTTTTTTTCATTTTGCAATGAGTGCCCAATCAATTAACATGGGTATCCAGTCCATAAAAAGGTTGACAAACAAGGAGTAATACCGTACTGTGTGCTGCTTTCATTGATATGAAATGAAATAAATACTACTCAAAAAAACTTACACTAAACGTTTGATGTTTACTGTCTTCACGATCACTAGGCCTAGGCCTATTTTGTGTTTCTCTCATGGTATTTCGTTAGCCTTGTAAAAACAGGGTAATAGTCCAGTCCGAAATGTAGCAATATCAGAGGTTGCATTTTTTTTTGCTATATTTGTTAAAAA
>NW_022710530.1:0-956 GCF_011630105.1 Anneissia japonica | reverse complement strand
ATTTTGCATGTATTTTTGTATCCATTTCTGTTCATTAACTTTTCCCTTCATGTTTTTAGTTTATTGGATTCTCATTCTTTCCAATCTTTTTCATTTCTTATTTTTTTCTTTAGGATCTTGCGCATTATTTCCGTGTCAAAATGGCGGCCAGTGTCTCCCCACAAATAGTGGTGGTTATGTTTGCCAGTGTGCGAGTGGATTTACCGGCACTAACTGCGAGACCCCAGGTAATATATCTGCTGTTAGATGGGTAATGTTTCTGTGGTTTCTAATGTCATTTGACTTCTGCTGCTCTGTAAACTAAATGCTGTATTAAACACCTGTGCCAAATAAGCACCGTCTCAAATAAAGTGTCGGTGATTTTTCAAAATCTAATTCTAAATGTAATAATGGTTGTACAGTATTCTTTAAATACAATAAATAGTACTTTTTGGTTCATTGTTATGCCTATATTTCAGGTAGCTTATTTTGCATGTATTTTTGTATCCAATTCTGTTTATTTTTCTTTTCCTCTCATTTTTCTAGTTTGCTAGATTTCATCCTTTCCATTCTTTTTTCTGTTTTTTTTTACCTTTAGGATCATGTGCATTATTTCCGTGTCAAAATGGTGGCCAGTGTCTCCCCACAACTAGTGGTTATGTTTGCCAGTGTGTGAGTGGATTTACAGGCACTAACTGCGAGATCTCAGGTAGTATATCTGTTGTTAGATAGGTAATGTTCCTATTATTTCTAATGTCGTCCCCACAAATAGTGGTGGTTATGTTCAGAATGTGGACAGTGTTAAATCTATGTCATAATTTAAAAGAAATTTTTTACTAGGTTTTTAATTTCCTTTTTTTTTTTTTTTTTGAGAATTTTCAAATAAATATTTCCTTTAGCTGGATTTTTTACCTACTTAATGCCTGAGATTTATGCTAGATTGTTTGCTCGTTTGTTATTTAGTAACCGCATGCTCC
>NW_022710529.1:756-1309 GCF_011630105.1 Anneissia japonica | reverse complement strand
TTTGTTGTGGGCTTTGATTATACTGCCCATGCTAAGCAACAACAGCCAAAATCTCTCTGCAATTGCAGGAAAAAAGATGAATGTCCACTCTCTGGAAATTGCCTCACCTCATCCATCATCTACAAAGCCACTGTCTACTCAGATGATGACACAAAATGCTACATCGGGCTCACTGACACACCGTTCAAAACCCGATAGACAAACCACAAATACACTTTTAACACCCCCAAACACAGAAACAGCACCGTACTCTCCAAACACGTATGGAAATTAAAAGATAGCAACACACCCTACAACATTAAATGGTCTATCATCGACAGAGCATCGGCTTACTCCCCAAAAACAAAACGCTGTAACCTGTGCATAACCGAGAAACTCCACATAATATATTCAGACAAACGGTCAACACTAAACAAAAGAACCGAGCTATTGTCTAAATGCAGGCACAGAAACAAATACCTACTTAAAAACAATTAACTCATTTGCATTTTCACCTGTCTTAGCATTCATATACTCGCACAATCCTTGTATTCTCTCACTCCTGAAGATTGCA
>NW_022710529.1:0-722 GCF_011630105.1 Anneissia japonica | reverse complement strand
CTCCTGAAGATTGCATCAAGTTCTACATTTTCAATATTTTCAATATTTACGCTCTGCATTATCACGTGTATCGAGCACTATACGTTGCTAGTATTGCCAACTACATTTATTCATTATATATATATATATATATATATATATATATATATATATTTATATCATATGCATTATACATTACTGACAACTCACAACTTACTGTAAACAAGCATAAGATAATGTATTATTTCTTCACGAGCCACCAAAATCATGATAAATAGTAAGACATAGTAAAGATAATAATTAATACATTATTATAAAACCCTGAATATCTTTTATAATTGACAAGTACATTACTGTATATATACATAATAACTTTGATTAATTTTATAAGTTTAACCTTATTCCTAAATTCAATCAAGGTTTTTCCTTTTTCATTAATTACTTGGAAAGGGATAGGAAGCACAGAGAACTTAATTATACAATGTAACAACTATATACTTTGTTGGTTGTTTTACAATTACACAAAGGAAATAATATAATCAATTTGTCTAAACAAATTAAATGATATACATTCATCTATTTTACTGGGGCGGATGCAAGGGGGATTGGGGGCAGAGGGTGCGATCGCACCCCCTAAATTGTATTAAGAAAAATAATTATATATTGATACGAATTATTGGTAAGATTTTTAAGGTACATGAGAGTGCAATTTCCGGGCATCCAGAGGTCCATTATCTCAAAAT
>NW_022710528.1:0-1950 GCF_011630105.1 Anneissia japonica | reverse complement strand
TATTTTTAAAGTATTTATGTTTATATTATTATTCCCATGCCAAATTAATGAGAAAAAAGTCTCTATATCTTTAAACATCACTATCTTCCAGTGAAATTGTTCTTACTCCAGACATTGTAATTGCCATCATCATCATCTTTATTATGTTATATATTTTTGGTTAAGCATTGTTATGGTAATTGTGGTATTATCCATTTCCCTATGTCCGGAGGTTCAATGCACTAGTGGTATTATTTCTACTAACAAATTCCGTAACATTTGGTTTTGTATTCCAGGCGATCTTCGCAGATAATGATCAATTGTAATAGAAGAAAGAAACTGATTACATACCGATATTGTATCGTTGTATTCTGCGAGGCTGGATATATAACAAGTGTCCTCGGATTTGTATCGATGGACGAGCAGTCCCTGTAAAATAATGATAAACAATTATTGGTTTGTGTATACAACTCAATTTCAATAATACCCTAAAGCAAATCATCGTAACTGATTCGCGACATTTCCATCCTAAAATGCAGTTTCTGATTCAAGGGGGTAGGTGAAGTCGGCCCCCCACCCCCACCTCGAATTGCTAAAAAAAGATATGAACATGGGAGGGGGGCCATTTAAAGAACATTATACTCAAAATTGTTAAGTCTGCCAGCCATTTGAGGTGCCATATCACCAATTGTCTTACCTTGGCCCCAACCACGGTGGGGCTTAGGTGGTGTAGAGCCTCCATTCTTAAAAGTACCTCTCAGGGCGCCCTCTATTTTGAGTTCCTGGATTCGCCATTGTAATGGCCCTTTCCGCTAAGCCCCGCCCCTTGGATATTGTTGATAAGGTCCCACAACAAGACAGTGTAAAAGAACATAAACAAGCACGTGTACCTGTGTGACAACACGTGTGGTGCTTGTTAAACACACGCGTATTCCTGACCCTGTTCCTGATAGCGTTTTTATTGTTCAGTGGTGCCTTGAGTCAATTGTTATTGTCAAGGTTCACCTTCAAAAGGTTGTCATCATCCTAGTCATTAACATCATATCATTTCATTCATTATTATTTATATCACCATTATCATTATTATCATCGTCGTCATTATCATCATCATCAATATCATCATCCAAATATTTTTTTTTTGCATCTTGTATATAATCTTCTATCTTGTGTAGCTATTATTATTATCATTATTTTTGGTTTTTTTGTACTAAAACTTTGATATATAAAAAACAATTAAAATAGATTAATTAATTAAATTAAATTTTTCAGGTACAAACTCATCCGCATTTAAAATAAATTTAAAGCCAAGTAACTTTTGAATGTATAATTATTTAATCCGATGTATGATATACAAAACAACATAAGAACTTTAACAATGTTTGTAGGTTTTACCCGTGATACTCACATGAGTGACGTCAGTAAACACTGTCAAAGCACTGGATCCTTGTTGAGCCTCTACATCTATTATAATGCCGTCATCAGTTTGTTCCACAGTTTCGGTCAACGTTCGCCCTTCAACATCGAAAGTTTTCTCAACCTTCATCGTAATAAAGAAAACGTAATAATGTGATTTCCCTTATTTGAGACATAGTGTAGACATCTTTTCCTCTCTGACTTACGACAACAGATGAGTTTGGAAATCATAGGGAAACTGAAAATAGGGAAAGTTTTGTTGAAGGGCATAGTATGCTTGACACGATTATACCATCGTGTTCCTATTTAAGCATTGTTATTACTATGTATCTATTGTTTATAATATGTCGATGGTGCTACGCAATGACTATATTCGCAATGGTTTCTATTATGGTTTAATCTTAGTTCCACTATGTGTGAGTGTTCCATTCAGCTGCATGAGAAAAAGTGCTTAGCGGTTAGACATGCTCATGTACTGTAAGGTCTCCGTACTCTAATAGTATGATACTCGCCTTGATAGCGAGGCTGCACCCAATTTCAGTATTATATAAGCCTATA
>NW_022710527.1:0-922 GCF_011630105.1 Anneissia japonica | reverse complement strand
CCAGGAAAAAATAATACCAGGGAATATTAAAAGGTGTTTTTTTACTATATTTTTTTTTTCATCTGTTATTTTTGTGCCACAATATCTCCCGTGGAATTTAAGAATAGTAAAGTATAGTCTATTGATCTCTAGTACACAGCGGAAGGGGTTAAACAGTGTACACCGATGAGTACAGGAACAAGCAGTTAAGTTCCTGTTTTGTTAATTTTATTGCCTTTGTAAATGATGAAAAGCCTTATTGTTAATATATTTTTCTTTAATTTTCACTCTACAGTATTTATTTAATATATTTTAACAATAATTAAACAGAATGTAACAAAAAAATCACAATATCTGTTATGTAATTTAAAAAAAACTCAAAAACATTAATTTCAAAACTCATCATACACAATATTAAAATTGTGGATCATCACAAGTTGTCAAATATCATAGATATTTAAAAACCAATATGTACAGTACATGTATATTGTTATAAAAATACATATTACAGGTTTTTCTGTAATAACACAAAAGTTAGTAATTATCTAAAAAAAAAAAGTTCTAAATACAGTTAAGTATAGTCTATTGATCTGTCTATTGATCTGTAGTGTACACCGATAAGTACAGGAACAAGCAGTTAAGCAACCTGTAATAGAATAAAAAGTAAATAAAAATAAATAATTAAACAAGGAAAAAATAATAACGGAATATTAAAAGGTGTTTTTACATTTTTCTTTTTCTCTTCTGTCAACCCTATGCTATAACATCTCCCATGAAATTTTTTGACGTTCCAATGTTTAGCAGTATGAAGTAGTTTTTATCTCTCCTTGCCTTTTGAGCCACAATTGTGTTGTATTCACTTGTTTCATGTTTAAGTAAACGAAATTTATCTAGAAGTATAGAAGTCATATGTATAAAGATTATTCTAAAAAAATATTTTGTC
>NW_022710526.1:0-592 GCF_011630105.1 Anneissia japonica | reverse complement strand
AAATATAATTTAAGATCGTTTAAAAATGTTTTAAGATTTAAAACCAATAAATCCCTAGTTTCTACATGTAGTTCCTCCCAAGAGCGTGGAAACAAATGAAACACAGAATATTTCAGAGAATTTGTTCGAGCATATTGATGTACAAATTTAAGATGAGCACTCTGTCTAGAGTTGATTGCTATGTAATTAAAAATATTAAAATCATAAAAGCCATGAAGACATTTCGCAATAAAAGAAATAGTAGGAAGCTTAAAACGTTTTTCAACTGAAATTAGACCGATAATGTTAAGGCGTTGTGCATATGTAAGATTCCTCCCTTGTTTTGGAACACAGGCTTGAGTCATCCTGCGTTGGACTTGTTCTAAAAAAAATTATTATTATTAATTATTATTATTATTATTATTATTATTATTATTATTAGTATTATTATTATTATCATTATTATTATCATTATTATTATCATTATTAATTATTATTATTATCATTATTTATTATCATTATTATTATCATTATTTATTATCATTATTATTATCATTATTAATTATCATTATTAATTATCATTATTAATTATCATTATTAATTATCATTATTA
>NW_022710525.1:3633-6659 GCF_011630105.1 Anneissia japonica | reverse complement strand
GAAGTGTAAGACGTATTATAATTGCTAAGAATTATTCTACTATATTATTGTATAATAATTATTAGGCAAACCCTAAAATACAACTAGATATGACTATATAGGGATATAAAAAGGTAGGCCTATACAATAACAGCTATTAGGATTTTTCAAATACATTCTTGTTATAAATAAATTCTGCCTACCAATTACAGTAATATAAAATACACATTCTGCAGTATTGCCATGCACATCCTCAGCTTCGCATGATACATTCTGTCGTTCAATTGGCCAAATGACGTCAAACCTGTCACCAGATACTCTGCTACAATTCCATGTCACACTCCCTGAATTGTCACTTACTGATACATTCCAATATACAGTTGAATATGGCTGACCCGGATCAGTTAATGCTAAATTAATGTCATTGGGACATTTTAACATGGGTTCTCCGGTATCTGCATAAAATATAACATATTAGAATGTCATTAAACTACTGAAAGTCTAGCGTGTTTCATATGTTAACAAATTTCAAACCATTTTCAAACACAACAAACGTATAGATGTTGCTCTGTTGTAAAGTGCTCTAATAAAATATTATCTTGATAACCCCTTACCTCTGACAGTTACTGTGAAGGAACAGTTGTCTGTGTTACCAAATGCATCTGTAGCAACATAGTCTAATGCTGTGATGCCAACAGGAAACGCGTGTTCAGATTTGTTGTACTCTGTACCTGATCCAGAAACTGTCACTTCATATATAGAACCTGAGTTGTCTGTGACGTTCACTAACCAACTCACTAGTGCTACAGCCGACCCATCATCAGTGGATACATCAATGTTACTTGGACATGAAATACTCGGAGTTTCTTTATCTAAAGAACAATATAAAAACAAGATTAAGATAATCGATTAGAATATTCTATTAATATTGTAAAATGATATCTGGTCAAGCATTAACAATAGTAAATAAAACTAAATGACTATATAAGAAAAATAATATTTTGTTATAGGCCTAGTCATATTTAGATGTATTTACTATTATGTTCAGTGTTTGATCAATTATCATTTTATACAATATTAAAATACAATATTTCTAATCAATTATAATATGCAAAATAAAACCTTATAAATTATATTCCAATAAATCAAGATTATTTTTAAAAATGGCCTACCGATTACAGTAACATAAAATACACATTCTGCAGTATTGCCATGCGCATCCTCAGCCTCGCATGATACATTCTGTCGTTCAGTTGGCCAGATGACATAAAATCTGTCACCAGATATTTTGCTACAATTCCATGTCACACTCCCTGAGTTGTCACTTACTGATACATTCCAATATACAGTCGAATAAGGCTGATCCGGATCAGTTAATGCTACATCAATGTCATTGGGACATTGCAACATAGGTTCTCTAGTATCTACAAAAGATGTAACATTTTTATAAGGTCATTAAACTGTTGATAGCTCACCGCTTTATTTCATATTTTTGTAGATTCAAATCGTTTTCAAACATATCAAACTGTAGATGTATGCCTTTTATTTGTACTTTTATATTATATATTGACTTGTATTAACCCCCTACCTTGGACAGTTATTGTGAAGGAACAGTTTTCTGTGTTTCCAAATGCGTCTGTAACAACATAGTCTAAAGTTGTCATGCCAACAGGAAATGCTTGTCCAGTTTCGTTGTACTCTGTACCAGAGCCTGACACTATTACTTCATACATAGAATCTGTGTTGTCGGTGACATTGACTGACCAGCTGACCACTGCTACGGCTGATCCATCATCATTAGGTACACCAACGCTTCTTGGACATGAAACACTTGGATTTTCTTCATCTGAAAACCAACAAAAGAGTAAAACGTATTATAATTGCTAAGAATTATTCTACTATATTATTGTATAATAATTATTAGGCAAACCTTAAAATACAACTAGATATGACTATATAAGAAAATAAAAAGGTAGACCAATACAATAACATCTATTATGATTGTTCAAATACATTCTTGTTATGAATTAATTCTGCCTACCAATTACAGTAACATAAAATACACATTCTGCAGTATTGCCATGCGCATCCTCAGCTTCGCATGATACATTCTGTCGTTCAATTGGCCAGATGACGTCAAACCTGTCACCAGATACTCTGCTACAATTCCATGTTACACTCCCTGAATTGTCACTTACTGATACATTCCAATATACAGTTGAATATGGCTGACCCGGATCAGTTAATGCTAAATTAATGTCATTGGGACATTGTAACATGGGTTCTCCGGTATCTGAATAAAATATAACATATTAGAATGTTATTAAACTACTAAAAGTCTACCGTGTTTCATATGTTAAAAAATTTCAAACACAACAAACGTATAGATGTTGCTCTGTTGTAAAGTGCTCTAATAAAATATTATCTTGATAACCCCTTACCTCTGACAGTTACTGTGAAGGAACAGTTGTCTGTGTTACCAAATGCATCTGTAGCAACATAGTCTAATGCTGTGATGCCAACAGGAAACGCGTGTTCAGATTCGTTGTACTCTGTACCTGATCCAGAAACTGTCACTTCATACATAGAACCTGAGTTGTCTGTGACGTTCACTAACCAACTCACTAGTGCTACAGCCGACCCATCATCAGTGGATACATCAATGTTAATTGGACATGAAATACTCGGAGTTTCTTTATCTAAAGAACAATATAAAAACAAGATTAAGATATATTATAATCGATTAGAATATTCTATTAATATTGTAAAATGATATCTGGTCAAACATTAACAATAGTAAATAAAACTAAATGACTATATAAGAAAACTAATATTTTCTTATAGGCCTAGTCATATTTAGTTGTATTTACTATTATGTTCAGTGTTTGACCAATTATCATTTTATACAATATCAAAATACAATATTTCTAATCAATTATAATATGTAAAATAAAACCTTATAAATTATATTCCAATAAATCAAGGTTATTAAAAAAATGGCATACCGATTACAGTAACATAAAATACACATTCTGCAGTATTGCCAT
>NW_022710525.1:0-3259 GCF_011630105.1 Anneissia japonica | reverse complement strand
CTGAATTGTCACTTACTGATACATTCCAATATAGAGTTGAATATGGCTGACCCGGATCGGTTAATGCTACATCAATGTCATCAGGACATTGTAACATAGGTTTTCCAGTATCTGCAAAATGTGTAACATTTCAAAATGTCATAAACTGTTGATAGTGCTCTTTATAATGTTTATAGATTCTAATCATTTTCAAACACACCAAACTGCAGATGTTGACTTTGTGTAATGTATAAAAAAATTGTAAAACCCCTTTACCTCGGACAGTTATTGTGAAGGAACAGTTGTCTGTATTTCCAAATACGTCTGTAATAACATAGTTTAATGTTGTCATGCCAACGGGAAACGCATATCCAAGTACATCAAAAAAGTACTCTGTATTAGAACCTGACAATACAAGGTCATATATAGAATCTGTGTTGTCTGAGTAGTTGACTGACCAGCTGACCTCTGCTACGGCTGATCCCTCATCAGTAGGTACATCAACGTTACTTGGGCACAAAATACTTGGATTTTCTACATCTGAACATCAACAGAAGTGTAAGACGTATTATAATCGCTTAGAATTTTCCTATTACATTAACGTATATTAATTATTGACCAAACGCTGTAACACAACTAGATATGACTGTATCAGAAAAAAAAAGATTAGTCTACAAAATAACAGCTATTAGAATTGTTCAAATACATTTTTATTATGATAAAAATCTGCCTACCAATTACAGAAACATAAAATACACATTCTGCAGTATTGCCGTGCACATCCTCAGCTTCGCATGATACATTCTGTCGTTCAATTGGCCAGATGACGTCAAACCTGTCACCAGATACTCTGCTACAATTCCATGTCACACTCCCTGAATTGTCACTTACTGATACATTCCAATATACAGTTGAATATGGCTGACCTGGATCAGTTAATGCTAAATTAATGTCATTGGGACATTTTAACATGGGTTCTCCAGTATCTACAAAAGATTAACATTTTAAAATGCCATTTAACTGTTAATAGTTTGCCGATTTATTTCATATGTTTATGGATTCAAATTGTTTTAAAACATATCAAACTGTAGATGTTGCCTTTGTCGTAATGTAGGCCTATTTAATAAAATATTGACTTGTATTAACCCCCTACCTCGGACAGTTATTGTGAAGGAACAGTTGTCTGTGTTTCCAAATGCGTCTGTAACAACATAGTATAATGTTGTCATACCAACAGGAAATGCTTGTCCAGATTCGTTGTACTCTGTACCAGAGCCTGACACTATTACTTCATATATAGAATCTGTGTTGTCCGTGACATTGACTG
The DNA here is from genome assembly GCF_011630105.1 of Anneissia japonica. NCBI lineage: Eukaryota > Metazoa > Echinodermata > Crinoidea > Comatulida > Comatulidae > Anneissia > Anneissia japonica. Next base: position 1,953 of record NW_022710525.1, on the reverse strand, counting down.
ACCAGCTGACCACAGCTACAGCTGACCCATCATCATTAGGTACATCAATGCTACTTGGACATGAAACACTTGGATTTTCTTCATCTGAAAAGCAACAGAAATGTAAGAATATTATAATCGCTCAGAATTTTTCTATTAACAATAACGTAGAATCATTATTGGCCAAATGCTGTAATGCAAACTAGATATGACTATGTAAGAATATAAAATGGTAGAGGCCTATAAAAAAAAAACAGCTATTAAGATTGTTTAAATATATTTCTACTATTAACAAACTCTGCCTACCAATTACAGTAATATAAAATACACATTCTGCAGTATTGCCATGCACATCCTCAGCTTCGCATGATACATTCTGTCGTTCAATTGGCCAAATGACGTCAAACCTGTCACCAGATACTCTACTACAATTCCGTGTCACACTCCCTGAATTGTCACTTACTGATACATTCCAATATAGAGTTGAATATGGCTGACCCGGATCGGTTAATGCTACATCAATGTCATCAGGACATTGTAACATAGGTTTTCCAGTATCTGCAAAATGTGTAACATTTCAAAATGTCATAAACTGTTGATGTAACTGTTTTATAATGTTTATAGATTCTAATCGTTTTCAAACATACCAAACTGCAGATGTTGACTTTGTGTAATGTATAAAAAAAATTGTAAAACCCCTTTACCTCGGACAGTTATTGTGAAGGAACAGTTGTCTGTATTTCCAAATACGTCTGTAATAACATAGTTTAATGTTGTCGTGCCAACGGAAAACGCATATCCAAGTACATCAAAAATGTACTCTGTATTAGAACCTGACAATACCAGGTCATATATAGAATCTGTGTTGTCTGAGTAGTTGACTGACCAGCTGACCACTGCTATGGCTGATCCCTCATCAGTAGGTACATCAACGTTACTTGGGCACAAAATACTTGGATTTTCTACATCTGAACATCAACAGAAGTGCAAGACGTATTATAATCGCTTAGAATTTTCCTATTACATTAACGTATATTAATTATTGACCAAACGCTGTAACACAACTAGATATGACTATATCAGAAAAAAAAAAGATTAGTCTACAAAATAACAGCTATTAGAATTGTTCAAATACATTTTTATTATGATAAAAATCTGCCTACCAATTACAGTAACATAAAATACACATTCTGCAGTATTGCCATGCACATCCTCAGCTTCGCATGATACATTCTGTCGTTCAATTGGCCAAATGACGTCAAACCTGTCACCAGATACTCTGCTACAATTCCATGTCACACTCCCTGAATTGTCACTTACTGATATATTCCAATATACTGTCGAATATGGCTGACCCGGATTGGTTAATGCTATATCAATATCATCGGGACATTGTAACATAGGTTCTTCAGTATCTACATAATATATAACATTTTAAAATATTGGCAGCCTTTCACACATGTTTCATTTTTTGATACACTTGATTTTAAATAATTTCCAAACATATGTCAAACTGTAGATGTTGCTTTATTGTAAAATATTCTAATGAAACATTGACCTGTATATATCATCCTTACCACTGACAGTTACTGTGAAGGAACAGTTGTCTGCGTTATCAAATGCATCTGTAACAACATAGTCTAATGTTGTCGTGCCAACAGGAAATGCGTGTCCAGATTCGTTGTACTCTGTACCAGAGCCTGACACTATTACTTCATATATAGAATCTGTGTTGTCCGTGACATTGACTGACCAGCTGACTACAGCTACAGCTGACCCATCATCATTAGGTACATCAAAGCTACTTGGACACAAAACACTTGGATTTTCCTTATCTAAAGTGATATATAATCAATAACGACACAGTCAAATTAATGTTGATCAACTCTTTAAGCCAACCAAGTTAATATTATAATGTATTTAACGTACCATAATATAGCAATGCATGGCAAACAGTATGCCTATCTTTAGACC
>NW_022710524.1:0-2274 GCF_011630105.1 Anneissia japonica | reverse complement strand
ACAAGTGAATATGTTTTTAATAGATACAATTTTAAAGTACTGTACATACAAGTGAATATGTTTTTGTGATGTGCAATTTTAGTGTCAAAAATTCAAAACAAACCTTTAGTTGTTTCCCAGCTGATGCCTCCTACAAATACCTTCCTGTAAGTGAAAATCAGAAAATATGTTAATAAGCCAGCAATTTAAGGAGGTAGGTACTTTAGTTACCATATCTACTCGCATAAACACCCCGCTTCAAATAAACACTGCCTTAAAATAAACGTCCCCCACACCTCCAGAGCCTCAATTAGAATAAACATGTTTATTTTTTCCTTGAATAAATTTCCCACTAACTGACTGTAAACTAAACTAATGGAAGCACCATCCATCTCAACACATTCTATTAGTATTCTACTCCAGTAGAATTACATTTTTCTCACCTGGTTGGGATCAATGATCTGGCAAAAACACATTTTAATGGTATAGGCCTATGTTGTAGACCATATTTACAGTGAAATTAAGGGGTGGTTTAATATCCTAAGTCTCAACATAATGATGGGCCCGACAGTCTCTCATCACATTGCCTCATCATACCATCCTATATAACTCCCACTGTGTATTTACAACAAAGATCTTTCCAGTATTTAATAATAATATGGTTTAAGAGTGAAGTAAAAATAAAATAAGAGCATTAATGCTGAAATTTATCATATATTTCTCAAATTCCAGGCCACCTGTATTTGGCTAGTAGACCCCTAGGCTTAACATCAATATCACAAGTACTTCCTGAATCACTAGTCTAAATCTAGCCTAGGCCTAGATAGCTATATATACCATCAAGATCAATAAAAAACACATACGGTAATAAAATTAAAAAGGCCTGTGTTTCTTTTATTGACAGTCAAATTTAATTTAAGTTTAATTTATGTCCGTGCACATTATGTTTCAATTCCAGACACGGCTAGACCTAGGAAAGCCTACTGTAGATAGGATCTATCTAGCACTGCAAGAGCAGCACCGTCCTTCGTACCCGTACCCCACACACACCGTCTATGTCTATGATGATGTTGTTCTCAGTTTAGGCTACTGATTCGAAAGCGTTTAGAAACAATTTAAATATTTAAAGAACAATATTAATATAAAATCGAAATAAAGCATACCCAACTTCGTCGTCTGATGCCATTGATTTATTCAATACGACGTTCATAAACGACTAAATTTTGAGTCAATATCTTTGTAGAAAAATGAAAAGCGTGCGTTCTAACAAAACCAGCAGCAAAATGGAAGAAGAGAAGTTGGCAGGAATGAAAATAAATATCGCCGAATTAGTCATGAGTATTGCCAGAAACACATATAATCGGCATATTTTTTTTATGGGTCTAACAGTCTGACTTGAATAGGACTGTTGAATATAAAAACTCCACGTATAAATAATATTTAAACTACGGCATAATATGGGGTAATTGGGATAACTAACTTATGACCTTTAGTTATTGGTCAGTGGTCAGTAAAGTCCATTTCCATGCCAAACATTAAAGAGGTATAAAATAAATACCTCCTTGTACATTTAATAGGCCTCGGTTTCTGCTAATTTTTCAGTCGCGAAAAAAAACAGTTAGGCCTATTGGTGAGAATGTTTTGCATGAAATTATTGCAGGCTTATACAGTATTTAATTGAAAGCGAATAAGCCTAACCTTTTAAAAAATGTAGCTTATAATCCAAAGAATTGTGTTTGGCAAGTCGTTTTTTTGTTAATTTGAATTGAATATAATAAAATGATAACGCTACCATCGAGAGATACAGTCATATCCATAATTGGAATTACTAATAAAGTAGAGATAAAATGAAGATAAGCCTATGAATATGATTAACGTGCAAGTTTTTCCTTTTTGCGATTCGCACAGAGTATATCCATATCCCTATGAGTCCCTCCTCAGTGTACCACTACAAAATTGCGTATTTATATGTTTTATAAGAATCTACAGACACTTCTAATTTTCTAATCACCGAGTCTTCAACCAGATATTGATTTTGCTCACACATTCAAAACTGACCTAGTCAAAATCTCGCTTGATCCCTGGTTTGAAATACTGTGAGAACTCAAGGGCAGATCCAGTAAGGGGGGCGTTGTCTTATAAACGCTGATACACTGAGACGCTGATACACTGAGACGCAGATACACTGGGACGTTGATACGCTGAGACAAAGATGACGTCATTGAACTTGGTTCTCAAGTACTACGGAACGTCCGTAGTTACTACGGAAATTCGGCCCAATTACGGACCTCCTAC
>NW_022710523.1:0-517 GCF_011630105.1 Anneissia japonica | reverse complement strand
TTGTATGGAGATCTAGGCTGGCAATCAATCGAATCAGTTCAAAACAATTTAATAATACAATTTTTAACAGACTTAAAAACATGGATGAAAAAAAATGGCCACGAATTTTATTCAAAGCAATTAATCATGTTGAACAGTCATTAAAATGGAAATGGCTAGATACAATAAAAGGTATGTATATTAACTAAATATGGTCACGCAAGAATGTACAATACCGAACCTCAAAATGGCTGGATGAAAGAATTTAAAAAGATTAATAAAGAGACTGATGCTAAAACATGGTTTGAAAATTGTAAATTAAAATTGTAAATTAAAAAGTTCACTAACAGAGTATATTAGATACAAAGACAGACCTATACTTGAACCCTATCTACTAGACAAATTAAATTTCAAAGGAATTACATTAAAATTCAAAACACGAACTAATTCTCTAAACCTAGAGGGTAAAAAGCAGACATGGTAAACACAAAACAATGGTTTTTGTAAATTATGCTCCCGAAATTTAAAAGAAACAACC
>NW_022710522.1:9922-16281 GCF_011630105.1 Anneissia japonica | reverse complement strand
CAATTAATTATCGCAAACTTCATATTTATTCCTACCGCGTTGTTTGTGTTTTAAGTTAAATTTATTTATTTTTTTTTTTAAGTTTACAGTTTTTTTTTTCAATATTTTAAAATCCTTAAGTTAAATTTATTTATATCTTTTTAGGGCTTATTTTTTTTTTTTTCAATGAAAAATAAATGCGATCGTTAATTTTGACCCTTTGGTACAATGTAAACCTGTAATCATATGACTACTTATACAGACTTTCACTATATTATAGGCCTAGCCTAGGACCAGGCTTCCTACTATAGTTTGGCTGTAGAGGCCTCCTAGTCCAAGACATTGTTGCAAATCCCAGCCCACATAGGCCAGACTATAATACCTAGCATAGAGCTCGTGATCGCGTACCCTGACCATCAAAAATTAGCAGACGCACTGGGAAGCGTTGTTCACGGCAACGGACTGCAGCGGAAAATTGATTCCCCATCAATTATGGAACAGGCCCACGTCATGCTTATATGATTAGTTTTGATTTACATTTCGCAGGTCTAGTGCCATACGCAGCAAAATTCCATGCCTATAGTGTCGTTGTAAAATGCATTTCAAACCATGCTGGTTTTGATTTACGTTTTGGAGAGGGCGTTTGACCAAGTCAGACCTACGTTTTGAATTTGAATTACATTTTTTTTAAAGAAATTAGAACTACATTTTGGAAAATTTGAACTACGTTTTCAAGGATTAGAATTTCATTTTGGGAAACTAGATCTACATTTTGAGAAATTTACGCCTACGTTTTGATAAATTAAACATTGAATTTTTCAATTAAACTTTGATTTTAACATGGACTATTGCTGCGTATGGCACCCCATAGAAGGCAACGCCATTCAGAGCAGTGTTTGTCTTTCCCGGTATGGGTACTCAATGGTAGACCATGGTTAAACTGCTGATGAACGCATGTCCTATATTCAGCTAAGTAATACAGGTAACGTTCTTACCAGACCCCATTATTATATGAATAATAAGAAACAACATCTAGTCAACTTTAAAATTACAAACTTTCTTATTAGTTGTTAGACGAATATCTTCGAAAAAGCGAAGCAAAGTGGTCCCTGGTTCATATGCTATTATTAAAGATACATGTTAAAAACTGACACTCCGAAATAAATATATTTTTATTAAAAATATTTTTTAAAAAATCTATAACGTTTGAACATTCCTATACACAACTCTAAGTTTCAATAATGACAGCATATTTTAAAATATCCTTTTCTTCTTTTTGACATAAATTTCTCAAACCTGCATATGTTGCGTTCAGATCGGATTAGTTGAGTTGTACAAGCATTATGGCGTAATACCGAGCGCAATCATTGGCCATAGTGTTGAAGATGTTTGAGCTGCTTATACGTCGGGTCTTCTTACTATGTCCGTTGCTGTTAAAATCATCTTTAAAAAAGGACATCTCAGGGTAACAAACAAGTGTTTCAGGAACTATGTCTGCAGTTTACCGTTTTCTGGTTTATGTTATAATAGCACCGTTTGACAGCAAGGTATACCAAACCCTTCCGCAAGACTTCGCCCCATTGTTTGTTTGTTTTTTTTTTGTTTTTTTTTTGCTAAAGTGCCACAAGTTGATAGCATAAACGTACAAAGTAAACACGTGCATTTTTTAGACAACCATGTGTGTGCGTAAGTCAAGCGCGCCTTCTTTGCCTTGGTCTGATTGGTTAATTTTTAAAAGTTTGATTGGCACGCCTGATAGGTCTGGTATAACACTCTGAATACATGTTTGCGCTTACAAATCAATGTTCATCTTGTAATGATTGTGTGAAATATCGAGTTCTTAATGCTTGCTGGACCATATTCAATTTTTCTTCAAAGAGCTCTTATGTCAAGCTACTAATTGACATCGGAGAAAGGTAGACAGGAAAAAAATATGGTTAGATTATAAATTTTGATTCCATGAGAACGGAACATACGTTAACCTGATAGCCTACTCTATGTTATTTATACACAGCTTTGAAAGTGCGCACTACCGTCACTAAATATACGATCATTATGAATAACATATTTTTTTCATAGAATGATGGATTAATAATATTTGGCATTGTAACGTGAAGAAACTTCCCCTTTAATCGAGGTCGTGTCCGTATGCACTGATATAGTCCATATTAAATGTGTGTGTTTCACTCGAATGCGGTACTTATAACTTACAGTAATTCATTATGATGAAGTGTTTTCACGATTTACAAAGCGCCATCTATAGCCATTTATTAGATTTAATTGTCGGCCTAACCGTGGTTCTATTTACATATACCACCAGGCTGTGACATGTACTGTGTATTTTTTGTTGTGTGTCTTGAGTGTCGTAAAGATAAATGAGTGAAATAAACTAATTGATAAGGTAAGACAGAAAATATTCATAATATTAATCTACTGGAAACAAAAATCGTGTATGGTGACTATTTACACTATTCAGGTCTCCAAAATAAGCCTATATGTGAGCTGTCGTTACACAATGAATCTTGTGGTACGAAAAATGAAAAATGAGTTATTGATATATTTAGATAGATGAATATAAGCTTGATTTTGCTGTTTAAATTAGGTCGAGTAAAACCGGAGTAAGATCATTTTAAAATTCAGATGTCTAAATAACATACTTAAGAGAAAATCGCCTGTAACGATAAAAAATTGATAAATTTTGGGTTGTTTTCTTATTAATCTTGAAAAATAGCACAAAATGTGCCTCAAAAACATAATTACAATAAGTAACTCAAATCGGAACTTTTGCTGCTACATATTATTCAGAAAAATTGAAACTCAATTTTTGTCGAAATATCGCTTCAGATATATTTTCTTGAAAATATCAAATTGACCAGTCATACCACAAGACTCATTTTGTCTCGACAGCTCACATATATTCGTATAATGATTATATTAAAATGATAATTACGATAATAATAATAGACATAGTTATTAGTAATATATATTATTAACAATAATAATTATAATAATATTAATGATAATAATGATGTAAATAATTGAAATAATAATAATAATAATAATATAATAATAATAATAATAATAATAATAATAATAATAATAATAATAATAATAATAATAATAATAATAATAATAATAGCATTTTTGTGTGATATATTATTATTCATTGACATTATATAATTGTATTTTTTATGAATTTATAAACCATTACGGTACACGAACTCTGTATGCTAAGATCTACATTATTTTCTCTCATTTCTGTTTAAAACCAAACACCTGGATTAGTGTTGTAAACGATCTACTCTCCAAGCGAAGTACGAACATGACGATAATCCAGGAACTTACTGGTGCGAAGAAAGATAATGAAAATGGAACGAATGTAGCTCTTGTAGTGGGATCTTCTATGGAGAATATCTCAGCGCACGGTATCCCTAACATAAAGCGGGCTCAGACCCAGACGAGGCGTCTTTTGTGGGTTTGCGCTTTTCTAGTATCATTTTCTGTATGTGTTTGGCAGATTGTATCACTCTTAAACGCCTACTATGCACGACAGATTACTACTAATATGGATATCAAAAGTGTAACTAGCCTCGTCTTTCCTGCCATTACTATTTGTAACATGAATGGGATGCGATATTCTTACATCAAGACTCAGAGTGAATTAAACAAATCACTAACTACAATAGCTTTAAAAGAGGTACGTATTAAAGTATTTTATGCAACGTGTGTCTTAGTTTCACCCCGGTAGATCAAGTGTATATGTAAATTGCTGGGAATTAAGCTAGTACACTTATTGACTTACTGTAAACGACAGGAATTGTATATTTTTTGTATTGTTGGTTCTTCTGTAAATTGCCACATTTTGTTAGACTTGGAAAGGTGCCAATTAATTAAGCATAGTTATAAGTTTACTCATGATTTTTGTCTCACACTTACTAAATACTTGTATATTTTGATTTGTAGTACCCTAAAGGGAAACTGGCAAAACACAATGTGATAATGAGGGGCTACACAATGAACAATAAACACGTCAGTTGGATTTCATTTCAATTCAATTCATTTGTTTTGTCATTAAAAAGTCTTTAAAATACAGAGACAAACGAGAAAACATGAAAAATACAAAAGAAACAAGAACAAAATTATACACCATTGCCAGATAAAAAAGTAAAATTAATTACTGTTAGGTCGCTATCTAAAAAGGTGTTTAAAAAACGAAATTGCTTACGACGAAATAAATTTATTTTTAAATTATGATTAAGAAAAAGTTCTTTACGTTGGAAGGTAAAAAGAAGCAATTCTTGTGTTGACTTCTCATAAAACGGGGATTTTGTACCTACGAATTTTTATTCTTTAAACACAATCGAATAGGCCTACGTCTCGTAAAAGTCTAACACGTCTGAGTCCCCTGAGGCCCACTCCTGGACCTCATCACCGGAGAACAAAGGGGCCCTCAGCCATGTACGCACGGCCCCCTCGTTTGGCGCATCATACCAAAGCACCCAGAGTCTCGGCTAACGTACTTGTACTTTATATTAAAGCGAAACAAGTATCAAGATTGGGGTGATACTAATCTGGAAAACCATGAGATCTACTTCGACATGATCAATGTAGTGACGGAACACGCCGCTGCATTACCGTATAAAGACCGAGAGATCACAGGTCACAATCTTTCTGAAGCAATGTTGTCTTGCACTTTTAATGGATATCCATGTTTGCCAAGGTAAGAACCGGCTGCAGTCAGTGTCGTAATGTGACTGTTTGGAACCATTGCCCTTACGGTGAAATTTCCCCCAGCCGTATATTAAGAACGAATTAGCAAAGGTACCATGTTCATAAGTTGTTCTCGTTTTGCTTATGACAGTATTGACATCATGGAAATATCTCATATCTTTGCTTAAACCAAGATTAATCTTCTTTTTATAAAAAAAAAAAAAACAAACAAACAAACAAAAAAAAACATTACGTAAATAATACTAACACGAACATACGGGTTTATTTTTTTAAATGAAAATTTATCAAAGATGTAAGCTTATATACATCTCTTTTAATTAATAATTACCCTAGGAAGATAAACACACAATAATAAATTATTTCTGTTCTCAGTAATTTTACATATAATTACAATTACCTGTACGGTAATTGTTATACTTTCAACGACGGAAAGAACTTCCCAGTTGTAAACAGCACCAGAGCTGGACCACTCTATGGTGAGTATGATTTGAGATTTTTTTGTTGTAGAGTAAAATTATTATTTCATCTACGCTCATAGTTCTAAATTATTGTATTTTACAATTAATGTGTATACATTGTAATATCTTGCCAATCACCTTAATGGGACGCATCAGTTGTTAACGTCAGAGCCACGACCAATGTTTTCCAACATCAGCGTCGTTACTAAGTTTATATAAAATACAGATTAATTTTTTTTTACATATTTTTACAAATTTACTGCCAAAATTCCAACTTACTTGTAGCCGGTTTAAGCCTAAAATACTGTTCATACAATCACATTTTTATTTGACAAAAAACTGGTGTAAGCCCATATATCTATAATCATGATGTACCTATATATGTTCATGATGTGATGTCATTATGGCCAATATTTAGGCATGTCACATGTTATTGTCAAATTTAATTTGATGGTCTTGACGAAGCTTAAATTATTTATGTGTTATAGTGTAGTGTACACTTATACTCAAGACTTGAAAAACGTTTCTATTGTCATAAAAATATGTTATTATTTATGACACCTATTATTTTTATTAGTTTAATTTTTATTTTCATAGAGAAATAAAAACTATTAAATTAATATCAATTTAATATACTATATAGATATAACACGAACAATAAATAAAAAAAAATTAAAAAAAAGTAAAGAAACAAATAAAATAATATACAGTAAAACCTCGAATTGAAGCTTTAGGCTTCTTTTTTTATGAACTTTGGATGAGCTTATTTTCGATATGGACTTGCTTACAAGATGGGCTTCTTTTCTGGGCTACTTTTGCAAAGAGGCGGCCTCTTTTCAAAATGAATACTGTAATTTTTAGAATTAGTACTATAAAACAATAAATAGAGTCACTGTAAAATCAATCTGCGTCGAGCAGTGTATTAACGGGCATAATCACATAAACTATTGTATAAATGAACATTTATTATCTATTTTCTCTTATATATATACATATATATAAAACATGAAGAGGAGTCCACGTGTGTTCATATGGATAATAAAGAAGAAAGTAAAACAGGAAACGGAGTAGACTTTAGAACACTATTTTATTAAAACATGAATATTTCGACCTGACCTCAGGTCCTCTTCAGCATGACTGATTAACATTATGACAAAGTTGGAACAATACAATACAATAATACGGTATCTA
>NW_022710522.1:7064-9168 GCF_011630105.1 Anneissia japonica | reverse complement strand
GGTATCATCGGGCCTACAAACAAGTTGATATAAACAAAAGTGAAATAATTATGGTGAATAAACAGCAGGTGGCTGTAAGGCAACTAAGGATTAAGGAAATAAATTAATGAGTAAAATGACAATAATAAAAGGCAAAAAAATATATATCTCTGCATGATGAAAGATTCATTATAGATCACAATGAACATAATTAAAGAATAAGTGTATACATTATAATATAATGTAATGTGCAATGCTATGCAGATTTACATATTTACTGAGAGGCCTGGGTCTACCAATAACCTAAAGGTGCTCTCCAACTATACAGTAGTCCCTGTCGATCTGGATCACGATGGACTATGTTCTAGTTTCGCTTACAACTGCTATCGTCCTCAGTTATTTAGGAGACGATACCATCGAAAAAAGAAGTTATCTAGACCAGTTGCTTACTACGCTAATCACGATGCTTTTGGTCGCTTACTCCAAAGTACTGACGGTGACATACATCCTAACCCGGGTCCGGAGAGTGACCAGAGTCAAGTAAAGAAAGCTGTGTCTTGTTTATACTTCAATGCCAGAAGTATTGTAAATAAACTTGTGGATTTTCAAGCACTTCTCGAAACGGAGAAGTTACAAGTTGTTCTCTTAACAGAAACATGGATGGATTCTTCAGTACTGGATTCCAAAATAGTTGGAACTGATGTTACGTTATTTAGGCGGGATAGAAACAGGCATGGAGGGGGTGTTGCCATTGCTGCGTCTAATGATCTTCATCCTTGTATAACCGATGAGTTTTCCCATCCTAATATTGAGTTGATCTGGATAGAAATCAATCACGATAATGGCAAATTACTGGTTGGTTGACTATATAGGCCACCCAACTCTCGAACTGATTTTTACGATAAGTTACAAATCTGCATTGACAATGTATTCCATCATATGCATAGATGTCATAGTATAATTTTAGTAGGTGACCTAAATATCAATTATGATTCATACTCTCCTCCTCTGTGTCGGCTAAAATCAATAGTTGATACTCTTGACTTTTCCCAACATGTCACGTTCACATCACGATCCGTGAATAATCCATTTAATGAAACCTGTAATAATATTACTGATCATCTTTATTGTAATAGGCCAGAAGTGATAGATAATGTTGTTTCCCATCCTGCTCTTCCTGGTTGTGATCACCTAGGCATTGCATTTACTTATAAGTGTAATTTCAAAACGCATTTCTTTTCCCATACTGGTACATTTTTTCAATATTCTAAAACAAATGTTAATGATTTCTTAGAAAATTTCTCTCGTACTTGTTGGGATACTTGTTTCGAACATACTGATATTGATACAATTTGGTGCAATAAGTTTCTAGATAACATTTATAAATTAATTCCACAGCGCAAAGCAAAACGAAAACCAAAAAAAGCCGTGGATTAATATGAAACTTTTAAAACTCATAAGGAAAAAAAATCGACTGTATAAAATCGCAATGCGATCTTGTCTTGATTCTAGCTGGGGACGTTATAAGGCGTGTAGGAATAAAGTAAAACACGAGTCCAATGCTGCCTACCACAAGTATATTACTTATCTAGCTGATAAGTGTTCGGATAACGGCAAGGCCTTTTGGTCTTATGTCCGTAGCCGGCGTGCTAAACCACTTGCATCTAGCTTTGATATTAATGGCAATTAAACGTGTGATACTAATCAAATTGCTCATGCATGTAATAATTTTTTTGTTTCTAATTTTTCTAATGAGCAATTAACATCTGACTTATCTGAATCCTCTTGCGTGGAACATGATGGCACTTTTCCTTCTCTTGACTTGATTCAAACTAACACTCGCGAAGTTCTCAAGATGATTAATTAGCTCAAATGTGGTAAAAGTCCCGGTAATGATGGGATCACGTCTACTATGTTGAAGTTATCGGCAATTTATTTTGTCGAGCCACTCACAAGGCTGTTCAATATTTCACTTAAAATAGGGAAAATACCCTCGGACTGGAAAAATACCACCATTGCTCCCATCCACAAGAAAGGTTCAAGATCAAGTATTACTAATTACCGACCGATATCTCTTTGTTCTGTTGTTGGGAAAGTGTTGGAGAGAATTGTTTCGAACAGACTT
>NW_022710522.1:6005-7014 GCF_011630105.1 Anneissia japonica | reverse complement strand
GCTGATCTGTTCCGTACATCACCACTGGGCCACCATTCTCGATGAGAGAAAACCACCTCATATAGATGTAATATATTTAGATTGGAGCAGCGCTTTTGATAAAGTCAATCATGCCATTCTGTTAAAAATAATTCATAAATACGGTATAAGTGGTCCTATGTGGAACTGGTTTGCATCGTTTTTATGTAACCGCTTACAGAAAGTAAACTTTAGAGGTTCATTTTCAGTGGAATCCCCAGTTACCTCTGGGGTCCCGCAAGGGTCTGTTTTAGGACCGATTTTATTTAACATTTTTGTTCAGGACCTCGCAGACAATATCGCTTCATATATTCCCCTATATGCAGACGATACGGTCTTGTATCGGGCTATTTGTTGTCCTCTTGATGAACATGACCTTCAATCCGATTTAGATACTATATACAATTGGAGTAAGAATAATCACATGACTATTAACGAAACTAAATGTAAAATAATGAGAATCACCCGCTCAAAAATTGTCAGTGAATCCTTGAAAACTTACAGTATTAATGGTTCCCAACTCGACATTGTAAAACATTACAAGTATCTTGGTGTTATTATTTCTTCAAATTTAGGGTGGGGGAGCATATAAAATCTGTCATATCTAAATCTTCACTCCTCTTCATTCCTTTTTCTAATTCAAAACTCATATTAAAATTATACACTGCTCTTGTTCGACCTCTCATTGAGTATGGTGTCCCAGCCTGGAATCCCTATCAACAAGGACATATTCAGCAATTAGAACGCATTCAAAGGAGAGCGACAAGGGCCTGTTATTTATTTATCAATTGTCCACCTTATGAAGAGAGACTTACTAACCTTAGAATACTTTCTCTAAAACACCGATTTAATTTACTGACAATCTCATTTATTTGTAAGTGTCTCTACTCAGTTCATGATTTGGATATTTTTCCATTTGTTTCTGTCAATCAAAGACACATGGACAATTTAAAATTTACACATGCTTTTGCCAGGACTAATGCTTTAAAAC
>NW_022710522.1:0-5212 GCF_011630105.1 Anneissia japonica | reverse complement strand
TTCATACTCTCCTCCTCTGTGTCGGCTAAAGTCAATAGTTGATACTCTTGACTTTTCCCAACACGTCACGTTCACAACACGATCCGTGAATAATCCATTTAATGAAACCTGTAATAATATTATTGATCATCTTTACTGTAATAGGCCAGAAGTGATAGATAATGTTGTTTCCCATCCTGCTCTTCCTGGTTGTGATCACCTAGGCATTGCATTTACTTATAAGTGTAATTTCAAAACGCATTTCTTTTCCCATACTGGTACATTTTTTCAATATTCTAAAACAAATGTTAATGATTTCTTAGAAAATTTCTCTCATACTTGTTGGGATACTTGTTTCGAACATACTGATATTGATACAATTTGGTGCAATAAGTTTCTAGATAACATTTATAAATTAATTCTACAGCGCAAAGCAAAACGAAAACCAAAAAAGCCGTGGATTAATATAAAACTTTTAAAACTCATAAGGAAAAAAAATCGACTGTATAAAATCGCAATGCGATCTCGTCTTGATTCTAGCTGGGGACGTTATAAGGCGTGTAGGAATAAAGTAAAACACGAGTCCAATGCTGCCTACCACAAGTATATTACTGTTCTAGCTGATAAGTGTTCGGATAACGGCAAGGCCTTTTGGTCTTATGTCCGTAGCCGGCGTGCTAAACCACTTGCATCTAGCTTTGATATTAATGGCAATAAGACGTGTGATACTAATCAAATTGCTCATGCATGTAATAATTTTTTTGTTTCTAATTTATCTAATGAGCAATTAACATCTGACTTATCTGAATCCTCTTGCGTGGAACATGATGGCACTTTTCCTTCTCTTGACTTGATTCAAACTAACACTCGCGAAGTTCTCAAGATGATTAATAAGCTCAAATGTGGTAAAAGTCCCGGTAATGATGGGATCACGTCTACTATGTTGAAGTTATCGGCAATTTATATTGTCGAGCCACTCACAAGGCTGTTCAATATTTCACTTAAAATAGGGAAAATACCCTCGGACTGGAAAAATACCACCATTGCTCCCATCCACAAGAAAGGTTCAAGATCAAGTATTACTAATTACCGACCGATATCTCTTTGTTCTGTTGTAGGGAAAGTGTTGGAGAGAATTGTTTCGAACAGACTTACACTTTATATGAGCACGCATGGTTTAATCTCAAATAACCAACATGGGTTTGAAAAGGGCAGATCGTGCACATCGCTGATCTGTTCCGTACATCACCACTGGGCCACCATTCTCGATGAGAGAAAACCACCTCATATAGATGTAATATAATTAGATTGGAGCAGCGCTTTTGATAAAGTCAATCATGCCATTCTGTTAAAAAAAATTCATAAATACGGTATAAGTGGTCCTATGTGGAACTGGTTTACATCGTTTTTATGGAACCGCTTACGGAAAGTAAACTTTAGAGGTTCATTTTCAGAGGAATCCCCAGTTACCTCTGGGGTCCCGCAAGGGTCTGTTCTAGGACCGATTTTATTTAACATTTTTGTTCTGGACCTCGCAGACAATATCGCTTCATATATTCCCCTATATGCAGACGATATGGTCTTGTATCGGGCTATTCGTTGTCCTCTTGATGAACATGACCTTCAATCCGATTTAGATACTATATACAATTGGAGTAAGAATAATCACATGACTATTAACGAAACTAAATGTAAAATAATGAGAATCACCCGGTCAAAAATTGTCAGTGAATCCTTGAAAACTTACAGTATTAATGGTTCCCAACTCGACATTGTAAAACATTACAAGTATCTTGGTGTTATTATTTCTTCAAATTTAGGGTGGGGGAGCACATAAAATCTGTCATATCTAAATCTTCACGTCTCTTGGGTTTCATCAAACGGCTCATTCCTTTTTATAATTCAAAACTCATATTAAAATTATACACTGCTCTTGTTCGACCTCTCATTGAGTATGGTGT
This sequence comes from Anneissia japonica, assembly GCF_011630105.1. NCBI lineage: Eukaryota > Metazoa > Echinodermata > Crinoidea > Comatulida > Comatulidae > Anneissia > Anneissia japonica. The sequence continues at coordinate 3,272 of NW_022710522.1, read as the reverse complement.
CCCAGCCTGGAATCCCTATCAACAAGGACATATTCAGCAATTAGAACGCATTCAAAGGAGAGCGACAAGGGCCGTTATTTATTTATCAATTGTCCACCTTATGAAGAGAGATTTACTAACCTTAGAATACTTTCTCTAAAACACCGATTTAATTTACTGACAATCTCATTTATTTGTAAGTGTCTCTACTCAATTCATGATTTGGATGTATTTCCATTTGTTTCTGTCAATCAAAGACACACTGACAATTTAAAATTTATACATGCTTTTGCCAAGACTAATGCTTTAAAACACACAGCTTTTAATAGTTTCCCCCGACTCTGGAATGCTTTACTTGCTGATAAAAGAAATTTATTACTCTTTAACATTAATAATTTTTTGATGGAACTGAATGATTATTATAACAACATTTAAGGGATTTGGGAATTTGCTCGATTGCTCTCTCTGTGGTTTATTTTATCTGTACTTTTTATTAGGCTTTTTTAATCTTTTTGTAATTATATTATGTTTCTTATACCGTACTGCATTTTAATGTTTATTTTTAAATTATGTATATAGAATTGCGATATTGTATCTTTGTTGTCATGAGGAGAGCCCCTCGACAGAAGATCTTCTACTTTTGGGCAATCCTGCCACATGATAACAATTGCTATTTTTGAAATTTTATATTTGTATATTTTATATATTTATATCTATTTGGCGAAATAAATGAAATAAAATGAAATGAATATATATATATATATATACTTATACACATCTAGATGTGTATAAGAGACAGGTGTGCGTGTGTGTGTAACATTTTCTCCTTTTATTATATTATGCACCACTTCTCGTTAGTATTTTTATATTTAATATTTTTACTATAGTTATAGTCCTATTTTATTGGGCTTTCCATTTATATCCAACATTATTGTATTTCACTTTGAAAAAATGCGATTGAGTGTACCGGCCAATTGCTTTGGAGCAAACAGCATTCAATATTTATTACCGTATGTATTGTATGTTTTGAATGCTACGCGCGCAATACTGTAGAAACGAAATGATAGCGTAACTAAAAATATATTGATATCCGATCAGTAAATATGAATGTATACTTAAGGCAATACTTTAATACAATCTGTCCATTTTGTACTTGACAATTTCCGTGGTTAATTATAAATATTTTGTAATAGCCGCCATAATGATCAGTAGTACTGATTAAAGACCACTTTGACAGGGGGTTTGATGGTCTTTAGCAGCTTGGTCTCTAATTAGAATCCCTCTAATTAAAGACCGGCACTAAAAGTGGTCATGTATATTATTATTTAGAGGGAAATTAAGAAATGATAACGTAAATGTAAGATCATTTTATTCCAATGCCTTAGAATGGATCTACAGTCACTGAATGCTGTTGATTGATTCTTGTATAAGCCATTTCTGGATATTCACACATAAAGTCCTGCACTTCTGATACTTAAATCTCCATTGCATTATTACTATAGAACAGCATCGTCCTACTAAAACTATTGGTGTAGGCCTACTCAATAGAGCACTCACTGTATACAAGAAACATCATCTTTTGTTGTGTAATATTTTGATGTTTATATTCATATCATCATCATTATTTTAAAATAAACTGCAATAACGTCATTATATTGCAATGCAAATTCTTTATTTGAAGGTATTTTTTTTCAAAAATTTAGTTGGGTCTTCCAAAACCATTATGACACATCTAAGTTTGAATGCCCTACTAACAAAATCGGTATTCAATATGGAGCATGTATACACATCTTCACTAACATCACGATGTATATTTTAAAAGTACAGTAGTACTTATTTAAGGGAAATTTTCAATTTCTGCCAGAACTACCTATGGGTGCCTAAGGCCTATGTCTACAGTAGTACGGTACTGTACTATTGGCATTGTTGAAAACAAAGGAATAGAAAAAATAGCATTAATATCTCTATTTATTTTATAGGCCTGGTGGTCGTTAAATAGAGTGAAATTTTTCATTTGGGACCACCAACATCATGGTCTTTGGTCTCTAAAGAGAGGAATTTTTTAATTGGAGGGAACAACTTGAAAGATAGGAATTCAAAAGGGACCACAGAAAAGTGGTCTTTAATTGGAGGTGGTCTTTAATTGGATTGAGACCCGTTAATGACAATAAACTGTACTTGCATTGCACAAAATTACCTGACATCTTTATTGTTGGGTAGAAATTATTATTATTATTATTATTATTTTAAAATTTTCTTCAATCTTGTAAAAGCTTACTATTAGGTAAATATTAAAATATTTTATCTAAAAATATATTTATATTCCTTATAAATACCAGTTATAAGGAATATAATTAAAACATATAAATAAATAAAAAATATATATATATATATATAAATAAATAAATAAAATAAAATAAAATTTGGTCGTGTGATTGTTTTTATGTAGAAAGGGGACGATCAACAACTTCTCTTTTTGCATGGCCTTATAGTGAGTTAAACTGCAGGAATATAATATGCGTGACACTGTAAACAATTCAAGGTGCAGAATAAAAACTGCTAAATATCTAAATGTTTCCCTCAATTATGCTAAAATATGGAATAATATTCACTTCGTGAGATGAAGACTTCGATGACCTATGTTGTTACAGTTTTTCAGACAGGAAGGTTTCGAATTATAGACGTTATCTCACTGGGTTATGCTACTGTAATTGTAGGCTTTGAAATAAGCATATAAAATGATTAGCTCCATGTCTACTCTGTGTATAGGCCTATTTAAATCTCGGTACTGTAAAGACAATATAAAAAACAGTTTTATCATGCATACAGCATAATTACGTTATCGCTTCTAATGGTTTGCTCTATTAAATGCAGACCAAGTTTACAGATCACTGACAGAACAAAAACATATAAGGATAACAGAAAAGAATAATGAATATTGTGCTTTAAAATTGTAAATTACGGTAGGTGAACGATGGCAAATGAAGTCAGGTTATTATATTTTCAGCAAGAATGGAATGATAAACATAAGTAGAAACTTTTATGATACACCCAGTCTATATTCTATATATAATTTGTAGGGTTAACGCTGGAAATGGATATTAAGCAAAACGACTACATTGAGGATATACAACCGGCGGCCGGATTGAAAATCGTAGTACACGATCAAACTGAGATGCCGTTTCCCGAGGACCAAGGAGTTACTGTTACGCCAGGAACAGAAACATCTATAGCCATATATAAGGTAAATGGTATATACATACCCCATTCGTAGCAGAGGAGGTATTCATGCT
>NW_022710521.1:0-1347 GCF_011630105.1 Anneissia japonica | reverse complement strand
GTTGAAAATGATAAATACAGATAAATGAACATGAATACAGGCGAATAAACAAAGGAAGGTAACATTAATTTTAAAAAAATACAGGTAAACAACAGCAAACATTGAGGAAATATAGGTGATTAGTTGATTAATTTAAATATTATAGATTGCTCACCAGAGCAGCTGACTGTCTGTTTTGCAGCTGATTGACAGTTGCTTGAGCTTGAATGGCATGAGCATCCTCCTCTTGCTCATCATCATTGTCAGTGAAGACACTGGAGGATCTTCTGGAAGACTGGCTTTTATCACTGAGCACAGAAATACAATTTTTTGTGAAAGCAGAACAGTAAACAATGTTATAAAATGAACAGGAAGCAAATGGAGAGCCAGAAATTTTTGCTGGGGCGATTTTTAGATCCAAGGAGAGAAGCATTGAGTAGGCGTGTGTTTGCAGTGGTGTATCGAGGATAGGGGGACATGCACTCCTCCCCTACCCCCCGAAAAAGTAGTTAAGTCAAGTAGTTAAAAATCACCCTATTTTGCGAGGTGGCGCCCACCCCTCGCAAAAAAAGTAATTTCCTTAGAAGCTCCCTGAACATTTTTTTTTTTGTAAGCGCTCCTCTAAAACATACACCACTTCACTTTTAAAAGATAGTATTCTATTTTGGAAATAGGCATTGTTGTGCTTAATCGCGAGTATATCAATTATCCAACATACATTGGATATTCTGTGTCCTCGGTAAACTATTAAACAGCCCATTTCTTACAAATTGGTCCTCTGCCAAAATAGACTTGTCCGGTAAGTCAATCAAACTTAGTTAACAAAACAGGATCAGGGCCAGGAACACGCACACGTATTTACATAAGTATATGCTGTCACGGGACCTTAGCAACAATATCGAAGGGGTGGGACTTTAGGGGAAGGTTCCATTTGCTAGTTACTCAAATAGAACCAATTTAGTTACTTTGCTTGACTTACCTTTGGAAATGTGGCACATTCTGATGGAGTTGTTGTTTCAAAGTTTCAATTTCTTTATCTTTCTCCGAGAGCAGAGCGAGGGTGCGGTCACGTTGCTTGTGAATCTGCTGCTCCATCTCCGCTGATCTTTGCTAAAATTTAAAAAAAAAAATTATATTTTTATTGTTACTTTTTTTGATAAAGATCTATTTGGCATTATTTCTACCCAATAATATATATAAATGCAGGTTCAGAATAAAAAAAAGCAGGAAGAATATCATGCCAAAGAGCAAAACAGATAGTCATAGAAATTTTAACTGCTTCGTAACATCTGTCTTGCAAATGATATATTTGTTATGTAATTAGTTGCTTCTTAATTTATGTATTTGTTGTGTTTAAGACACCTGATT
>NW_022710520.1:0-599 GCF_011630105.1 Anneissia japonica | reverse complement strand
TGGCGTTTAGTGTTAGATTACAAGACGGACATAATCGTACAACTGAATAACAAAGACGAAACTTGTGCCGCATACCTTCCTCAACGGATGAATGAAGAGCTGAAGATTGATAAATTTACCATTAGTATCATTTCGTCTGAGCAGAACGACTTAATGATCGAACGGAAAATCATGCTACGGAAGGTCGTGCACCTACTTCATTTACTCAAATATAACTCTCATCTTATTTTTATTGGTTATGTAAAAAAGTTTTAATACACTTTTTATTAATTTTTTCCAATTACTATACAACTAGTGGCGTCACGCTCGGGTGCTGATGTGGTAGGAGCGCCAAGGCCCCCAGGCATGAGGGGCCCCACATTGTAGTTTAAAAAAATGTATAATATAAACTATAATACCATAGTTTTATTCAACAGGGCCCTAACAGTTTTAAGCAATAAAATCTTAGCTCTAATGTTTGACATTTGCTTCTGATTTTGTGGATGCAATCTGCTTTGCATTGTATATATATTATGAAAACATGTTTTGTTTTTCACTAAAATATTCTTTGTATTTATTTACACATACATAGAGTACATAGGCCTACTGTAGGCCTATAC
>NW_022710519.1:0-1151 GCF_011630105.1 Anneissia japonica | reverse complement strand
TATATAATTATCATTATCATCCTTATATTAATTATTTTGCATTATTACATGACGCATTAAACCAGATTCCAATGCAATTGTTGCTATGCCCATCTCTTATAAGCTAGTACTATACTTGATAAGACATTGCCGTTGAATTCGAAATTTGCATATAACAAAAGTAATTGCGATGCTCCATTTTAGTGTGTACTATCGTTAAAAATATAATCTAATAAAAACTGAAACCAAACCTCTTCGCTTGGTGCCATATCAATTCATGCTCCATTTGCTAATTCGGTTGCAAATAAATTGTCGAATATAATTAATTTAATATCGATGTATTTTTTCACAATTTTTAAAGTGGAATCTCCGTCCCGTTCATACAAGTAAATTTTCTTGCGAAGGAAATTAAATTATGTATATTTCATTAATTATTTTTGTCTGTTTATAAATAATAACTAGTTGTTCGTTACAATTTGTTTTTGATTTCCTTTGTAGGAAATTCCTAATAATAGGTTTATTGGTAATAATAATTACAATAATAAATTAATTACAAATAATAATCGAATAATTACCAAATGTTACATCCTATATTTCAGCTGATTACGAGTTATTCAAATTAATGCGATGAGATTCAATTCACCCCATATTGAAATTTGCAACTAGTGTAATTATGATGTCGATCGAAAGTACTGCTCAGAATATTACAGTATCCTTTTTTTGAAGTACGACAGTTCAACAAGCATACTTTCCTTTTGCATTATTGTTCTCTTGCTTTGGTTGATGAGGAAAAAGTTTTCTCATTGCAATGTTTAGTGGGAAAGTGCAGGGCGGGTCCAGAGAAAAATCTGGGTAGGGTCATGCAAAGTTACTTTTTCTATTTTTTTTGTGGGGGAGGGGGATGGGGGCTGATCTCTGTGCTCCTGGATCCGACTTATTAAAATATACATAGTAATTTAATTATTAGAGTTTTATTAGATTTACCGTACGTTGCAGCATATCGATATTGTTTTGTTTTGAAATGCAAGAAATGTATATGAAATGGTGCTGCACTTATTTTCTCGAATTGTTATGTATATATCAAAACAACAATTAGAATGCAATATTTCACTTTATTTTCAATTTAAATGTAAAAATATTCCATACATATTTTCAGTAAAAATGAATAGCGT
>NW_022710518.1:0-581 GCF_011630105.1 Anneissia japonica | reverse complement strand
TTATTATTATTATTATAAATCATCAAAAAAAGGTAAATACAGTGTTCTAATAAAGGACATAAGGCCAAGTAAAAAAAATAATTGGTTAGCATCCTTTTGGTATCAAATTTCATGGTAGGGAGGGAGTTTTTTTTTTTTTTTTTTTTTTTTTTTCCCTCGTCGAACATGAAAAACCAGCGTCGGAAGGAAAATTAGCAAAACAAAGAAGAGGAAAACAACAGAGGCCAAAATTGGATACAAGAAATCATGTAATTCATCTATAGCAAGCAGATAAGCTTTGCTTAATGTTGTTGTAACATTGTATATGTTTACAGAACTGATGATATCGACAACAGGTTTATAAAGCATTCCATCCTAAGTTGCGAGTGTAATTGCTGTTGGATGTGAAATTAAAACTAAAAATAACAACAGCAAAATAAGAATATTGAAGTTTGTCATAGTCGTATAATAATTCATTATTGTCCATTCATAAACAGAAACGTAATTTTTGAACTGGCATTTTGTACAATTGATTATTATTTGTGATTGTTTATGTGATTGAGTATGTACATTATAGTGATAATACTCAATTAGTGAATACT
>NW_022710517.1:0-521 GCF_011630105.1 Anneissia japonica | reverse complement strand
TATCGTGTCTGTATTTAACATATTTCAATCTTTGTCAATCAAAGGTCGAATGTACAGTATGTCCTGGTCCCCGACCCTTATAGGTTTCATCACTTGGATAGGCTCATCTTCATCAGACTTCTATGAATGGATACCTAGTTTGAAGCAAGAAACCAAGTTGTCTTTATCCAGTACCGCTCGTTTATTTTATTCGTGTTGGAAACTTTTAACATAACTTTCACCACTATATATTTCCCTATATTGTAATAAAGAATATCTGCCATGGTTTTTGGGAAGAATTTGCATTTTTCTACAGAAGTCAACGAATTTTTGACCTTTAGATACGTCAATTTCTGCACACGTTTTAAATTTGAAAAGCTAGAAAATCTACAAGCTACATGTTAATGCCAACATCATGCAAATCTATCCAATAAATCATGAGTTATGAACCTAAATGTTAACCCCTACCACAAACACCGCCATTGATTACACAAGTAATCAAAAATGACAGTAATACATTTAATCAATTTATACATTTTTCT
>NW_022710516.1:0-1057 GCF_011630105.1 Anneissia japonica | reverse complement strand
ACCAATAATGGTCACTTGTCTTGTGTGTGCTTCTCATGTACTCTGATAAAACATACCATCTCTATATTAAGCTCACAGTACTTTTTTCAGGTACACGCTCATAAAGGCACCACCCCACTGCTTGTTCCTTCTCACCTCCCATTATTCCCCCTTTATTGCTAAATCCTAGATCTACCACTGCATCTCTCTCACTCTGTTGTCATGTTGGGTTACAGTTACACTAGATATAGACAGAAACTATTGTAAAGAAAATGAAACCCTTTTACTAGCTGACCAATCTTTCTAACATTCGGGGTCAGGGTTTTCAACAATACATGAAGACATGAACATGCAAGTTGCTCCAGGTTTACTATGCCCATGTGAAGGTAGGTCAACTCGGCCCCAAATCAACTCGGCCCCAGTCCACTCGGCCCCAAGTCAACTCGGCCCCAATTTTTCTGTATACGAAATAATGAACAAAAAAAATTTTAATGCAAAGCCAAACGGCCAAAATTAAAGAGTTTTAAATCGTTGGCCTTGTTCTTTACATTTACAATAATAAAATCAGCATTAATAAAAATTATATCAAAATAATATTAATAAAAAGGAATAACATAAAAACGATATGAACAATAAAACTGATTTATAGGCATATTAAATGTACCTATTATATAATGGTTTATATACATATGTATATACATACAGTATATTAAAAAAAATAAAAATAAAAATTTTAAAATATATATTTTAAAAAATATATGTTAAAATTATATACATATATGTAATGTACATATTTGTGTATATATGTGTATAATTTATAATGTATGTTAACATCATATATATATATATATATATATATATATATATATATGTTATTCGTTTCTTATTTCTTATACATAAAGGCGGTTTCGATTTTATCTATGATATCATAATTGATATACATATAGGCTTATATATATATATTTAAATGAACATTTATAAATAAAATATTTAATATGTCTATATATATTTAAATATATATATATATATATATATATAGATTAAAAGGCAAAATACTGGAAAACAACAATGCTGTGGG
>NW_022710515.1:0-1189 GCF_011630105.1 Anneissia japonica | reverse complement strand
TTTTAAGAAATACAGCGCCCTCTCTAGATATTGGAACACCAAGGATCCACTTGGACCAGCTAGGACTAGCCTGAGAGAGTTCTTCCGTCCGAAATTTGCATTTGCATGCACGACTCTCATACCGGACAACCTCGAATAGAAGCCCTCGGCTTCCTCTTTGTTTTTGTTTTTTTTGCGAACTTTGGTTGAATTTCTTTTCGAGGCTACTTAGCAAATTAAAGATGGGGGCTTTTTTAAAATGAATGCTGTAAATTGTGTGAATGTGTACTAAAAAACAATAAGGCCACTGTAACATCAATCTGACGTGTCAATGAGTGTATTTAACTGACATTAAATCACCTAAACCTACTGTATAAACCAAGCTTGCTTTTTAATTTATTTTTTATTTTTTAAATGTGTATGTACTGTACATACAGTGTATGTACTGTACCATCTCGAAAAGAAGCCTATAATGCTATCTTGAAAAGATAGCCCATGGGCTTCTTTTCGAGGCTAATTTGCAAAGTAAGAGGGGGCTTCATCTCGAGATTAAGCCCACTGGGCTTCAAATCGAGGTTTTACGGTATTACAGGATTAACGAGGTCAAAAGGTCATCAACCAAAGATAAAACACCAACAAAATTTCTGAGACACGTCCCTGTCTGATTTTTAAAATGCAGTAATGTTACCATGTGGAAGGTTTCAAAGCCGGTGGCTTATTCAGGACCATCGGAACCGCATCGGCTATGGCCGGACCACTTTTTCTCAACTCAAATATCTAAAAATAAATGTATACCGATACCCATAAAATGTATGAATTTATTATTATTGTTCGCATCACATTGTTTTTTTTATGTGATAGATTTAAAGAAAATTCCGCCATGCACTTCTTTTTGTATTGCCATGTACATTTGGATTTTTTTAACAATCCTACATTTTAGTAATTATTATAGATTTTGAAAATGTTTAGAGGTAATATTTTAATAACAATTAAAATTTTGGGGGTTGAAATCGGCTAAACTGTATTCACTACACAAAGGTATAACGGTACGGGTCAAACCGGCCCTGACTACTTGCATTCTAAATTTAAGCCATTAAAGTGAAGAACATCCATTTTGTCTAAAGTATACATGTACTATTGGAGTCATTTTTTTCAACTATGGTAGTCCACTTCTATTAACTTTAAATCTTGTGTCTGCCCCATTCATGGG
>NW_022710514.1:0-515 GCF_011630105.1 Anneissia japonica | reverse complement strand
CTCAGGTTCAGTGATCACGGGAAGGTCGCCGAGGGCTTCGGAATCCAACACGGATTCCGCATACTATTGCTCCCGTTGCTGCGGTGCACGCTCCGCGGGTAACGTCGCGACCTCCAACACCTCCGTAGTCGTCGGTGGCGTGACGAAGGCATTCTCTTCTTCTCCGTCGTCGTACCGTTCCAAAGCGTCGAAGAGCTCGTCGGCGGCGCCGGAATCTCCTCGATCTTCGGACGTCGACGGACGAGACCGGCTTGGAACCCTCTCTTCTAACCGAAGCAGGTTTCGATAGCTGGCTTCCGAAAGATCGTACCGACATCTCTCGGTCGCTTCCACGCTTTTAGTCGGCGTGTCCAACGCTATCGACGCACCCATCATAATACGTGTGGAAGGAAACTTGCAGAGGACGTTCAGCAAGATTGCCGAGACGTTCGCTTCGTAATGACAGCAGTTCTGTCTCGGTGGGTCGTCTCCCGTCGGTGTCCCGAAAGGGGGCAGTTGCGACCGGAATTCCTCCA
>NW_022710513.1:0-1646 GCF_011630105.1 Anneissia japonica | reverse complement strand
TCACAGTCCCACTTTAAAAATCAGTACTATAGTACTGAAAGTGCCTACAGTATAAATGTTGGGTTCCACTATAGATCATCATTAAGTTTATTTTTAAAATGTAATATTTTCCAATTGTTTATTGAAATTTATAAAAAAATGACAATGAAAATAGGTCAGAACATCACAAATGAGCTGGGTAAAATAATTTCTAATTTGAATATGTAACTTAGAGTCAACTGTACATGTGGCTTTTGAGATCTGATTTTTAGATTAATAAATAGACTTTTTCAATAAAATAAAAATAGATTTAAGGATCTACTGTATTACATTTCAATCAAGATATTAAGAAATTATCAAAAAAATAATTTGTATAGATGACAAATTTCTTTTTTGTGAAAGCTAAAGAAACAAAGTATGGTACTTACTTTCAGAAATCTATTTAAAAATCTTTATCAAATTATTCTTTCAACAGGTTACAATGCAGTTTATAACCAAACTGTAAAGTATAGTTATAATCATCTGAAAGTCTTAAGAAGACAGACATAAATTAATAACAGAACGGAAGACATATACATCACTCAACAGCGAATATAGTGTCCTATTGTTGTAGGTGACAATCCTTTTGACAAGAACTGTACACACCATGTTTCACACAAACTAAATCTCAATTTGAGGTTTAGGAAATGGAGTTGTTTTTGATTGTGAGAAAAAATTCTGAAACACTGACAGGAATTGGTTTGCCACCCTGTTCAACTCCACTCACATTAACTGACACTTGTTATGCATGATAGAACACTCATATAATCATAGGCTGCCAACACTGATGGGTCATTGAACACAACATTAAGTTATTTATACCTTCATGCTATAGAAGTCCACTGGTAAAACTGTAGCTTCATGTTGGAACAATTGCCGGTACAGTTAGTTGAATTCACATTAATTTTAACTCATATATTTTTATAAATCTATGCTTAGTTTATCATCATTAGACAACATGGAAACACATATCACATTCATTTTTATAAACCTTAATTTAAGGAAGTTTGGTTTCCTTAAAAGTGGTTGGTATACTTGTCCATCAAAGCCCTACTCTCTGAAAAGGAAGGTAGGCACAGCCAAGCATCCAATTTATATACATCTTGGGACCAAAATACCAGACTAAATTAAGTACATGTTGTGTAGGGCAATGGAATTACAAAAAATTTAATATTTAGTTTTCTTAGTCTTGGCCCTATTTCAGCATGTAACTTTGCTACCTATTCTCAAATATCGTTCAAAAACTGGAATGAACCACCACATAAAAATTTATTTTCAAGAAATGTCAATATTTTCATTCTAAAATCATTTAAAATAATGTTTTAAATCAATGACTCTCTTTCAATTTGTTTTTTTTTATCATTGATTCATTGTTTATAACACTGTATTTTTATGCTTCTCGTCACTGTACTGCTTTAAAAATCAGTACTATAGTACTGAAAGGGCCTACAGTATAAAGAATAAATAAATAAATAAATAAATAAATAAATAAAAAAAATAAAATAAAATAAAATACTTTGGGTTCCACCGTAGTTCATCATTAAATCAATGACTTTCTCTTTATTATTATTATTATTTTTTTAATCATTGATTAATTGTTTATAACACTGTATTTTTATGTTTTTTGT
>NW_022710512.1:0-945 GCF_011630105.1 Anneissia japonica | reverse complement strand
GACACTTCAGAAGTCGGGAAAGCTCATTTCTTGCCATTTAATCAACATTTACCCAGGGAGAACCCTAACCCACCTTTCTCTTTGGGGTTCATTGATTGATGTAATTCGTATTCACTTACACATGACCTGACTGCTTGATTAAGCAGCAGCAGATATGGTTCAATTTTATAAGTATCTTTTATATTACAAAGTTCTTAGTTTTGACTGGTCATCAATGTTTTCTAACCATTGTTTTAACGTATAGTTTTACCATATTTTCGTTGGTATTTTACCTAAAATGTCAGCGCTTTCAAACAGATTAGGTACCGTATGTGCAAGGTATCAATTCATGTAGGTCCGATAACTTAAGTAATGTTTCTACACCAGAGGAATAGGTGAATACGGTATTGGGGAATGAACAACCTACACGTCTATCATCGCACAACGCTCTGACTGCAAGGGATGAAGAATCTTTATAACATTGTTAATGTGCCACCAATACTTAGAAGCTTATTTCAACATATTAATTAGAACTGCGAAGCTACCAAGTTCCCCATGAATGGCGTTATTCATTCCTTTTTGTTTATACCCCTAATACCCTTTTACAAACTTGTATATGTAGAGTTTCTTCAGGTATTACGTAGCTTATGGAACATGTATGGTGCCCCACAGCCATATGATAATATTGGCATAACGAGTGTTTGAAATAACACATCGTAAAAATTACTTCTGATTTTTAAAAAATGTCTTAAGGGCTTTATCTTTCAACCTCCCCATAGCTTTACCAAATGATCCAGAATGTACAAAACAATTCCTAAATAACAATATTCGGAGGCTGCTTGATGTGATTTGAGCCAAGCATGAATTGGACATCGTCAATAACGATACCACGGCCATTAAATACCATAGGCCTAAATTTTGTTTTTGTCTGCATTAACATTAGGTTTTCATTTTTTACAGTATTCG
>NW_022710511.1:0-742 GCF_011630105.1 Anneissia japonica | reverse complement strand
ACATTTAAAAAGAGACTTTATTAATAAGTGAAAGTGTGGATATGTTTCAATATAAATGCCATCTATTGAACATTATTTCAAAATTATTCAACGTAACACAAGCTACTTTTATATTATATTGATAACGTTATATTCTCCTAATTGTTTCGGCCAAATGTTCATTGCACCAAACACAAAGCAATATCAAAATTCACATATATGCCTTCTCAATAAGGAGCTGCATAAACGACTTGTTACTATTACAGTCACTGCAGTCAAGCGCCGAGTGGTGATCAACATTTTATTTACAATTTGCACAACGTGCCGGCGTAAATGGTCCCAACTTATGACACAAGAACATTAAATAATAAACAGAAATTTATACCGCGCCTTTTACCAAGGGATGCAAGACTCAGGACATCTGTCAATTTTGGACTAAAAACTCAATAAAATTAAACATTAAAATTGCGTACAATGTAAGTTATCAGCATTGAACAAAAATAAGAGGTTCAACAGTAGGTTTTATTAGGTATTTTATTACTATTTTTTCGTGCTACACGTACATGGTGCAACACTCTTGTACGTGTAGCACGAAACTAAATAGCATTAAAATGCCTAATCAAACCTACTGTTGAACCTCTTATTTTTGTTTTAATTCGCTCTGGTTTAATTACCATTGAGCACCCTGCTGATGATACTTGCAACTCGTTCAATCGTTTAACTTATATATATATATAGGCTTATATATATACATATAGGTCTA
>NW_022710510.1:0-598 GCF_011630105.1 Anneissia japonica | reverse complement strand
CCATTCGCACATTTCTGGATCCGCCCCTGGGGGACCTATACATAGATCTCCACGGTTCAGTACACACACTGTAGCTACTACCAGATGAGCCGACTAAGCTAAATTTAATTTTAAAAAGAATGAAAGAATATATCTTGCATCTAAACACCACTTACTTTTTATGGACCATCTAATAATCAGGATTTTTAGAGTAAAAAACATCAAAGGTTTATTGTTTGATACAACACATTCAAAAATTTAAAATTTTGGTTATTTAATTGAGCAAATAACATTTAAATGATTTTAAAAAATAATTTTGGCTTTGTGCAATAAATGTCATTATTTATTTTTTTTCATTACTTATTATTCTTATTATTATTATTGCTATTTTTAGAAATTATATTTATAAAAAAAAACTGTTGAATGTAGAATTTGTATTAAGTACATACCTAATGTCCTAAAGTATAATAATAATAATAATACGTTTGTTCAGACAATTTAACAGATTAACAAAAAAACCAATCAGATGCTATGTTTTTGGGAATCATTTGGGTATTTCCCTTTTTTATTTCCTCCTTGTACAATACCGCAATGACCACTGGAAAAATAAACCAACCAT
>NW_022710509.1:0-551 GCF_011630105.1 Anneissia japonica | reverse complement strand
CAGTGTACACATTTGGTTCTTGTGTACTATAAAGAACCCAGTACATATTTTGAGACAAGTAGGGAGGGAGTTACCCGGCAGGTACTGGTCCATCTCACAGCCCCTGCCACTATGGACCAGACAGGGCACCTTCTTGGCCTACCCATGATATGACGGGACCCTTAGGAGAGAAGTAAGTTGTAGGTATGAGAAGTCCACATAGATCGGGCGAAAGCCTTCAAGTTGGCCCTCCACCCCAAAAGAATAAAAGAAGTAGATATCTGGCCTAAACTGTTCAAATACATTTCAAAGCAACACTATCACAGTAACAGTAGCAACAGTACTACTGAATGTCTATTCCAAAGAATATTCCAGTCCTTACTAATCACAGGTAAAACTAAGCATGAAACACACTAATGGAGTACATTATACATCAGAGTATGGGTAAGAATTACTAGTATCATTAGGCCTAATACCAGTATTACCTATGCCAAGGAGGATGTACTCACCGCTACCTGTTTGTCTGTTATTATGGAAAAATCACGAAATGGATCATCATAACATTTTGTGGA
>NW_022710508.1:0-729 GCF_011630105.1 Anneissia japonica | reverse complement strand
CGTCGATTACGAAGTGCTGGAAGGTATCAAGAACGGTCTGGCTTTCGGTGCGGAACGTTTCACCCAGACCAAGTTCTTCGAATTCGTGCCGCACGTTGTCGTGTTCGCAAACTTTCCGCCAGATCGGTGCGCACGATCCGACGGCGAATGGGACGTTCTGGAGATCACGACAAACGAAAACTGTAACTGTTGCTATGAGATTAGGGACAATAAAAAATAAATATCCGAGCAAAAAAGAAAATAAATGTATTCTATATATATTTTTTTTGTATTAATTGGTGTACCCACGCAAAAGTAAAACACACTATGGACTCATAATTCACATTTAATATTTTTTTTTATTGATATCTTTTCATCTTCAAACATTTAAACTATTCATAACTTGATCGTAAGTTGGAGGTGCTTAGAATCCGGAGATGCGGACCACGACCCGAGTGGGACGATCGGAGGTAACTTCTCTCCATTCATTCTCAACTTTCTTCCACAGGCTCGCGATCCAGTACAGCCACCACCCGTTCACGGAGTTGAGACACAGACGCCGATGCTGAATTCGCACAGCTGACTCGACGTGGATTTCTCGTGGAAGATCGACGACACAGCAACCAGAAACGCCGGAAGTACCAGGTTGAAAACTATCGTAAAGAGAAAGTGGAGGTTGACGACTGTTCGAAAACATCTTTTCCTCGGCCTCACTTTCTCATGACGATCAAAATTCTCCACGTGGCTCTG
>NW_022710507.1:221-587 GCF_011630105.1 Anneissia japonica | reverse complement strand
TTTCTCGGCTGCAGATGAAAAGGATCGAACTGTAACCGCTTCTTTGGAGACTGGAATAAAAGAATACAAATTCTGTGTACCTGGAATTGTGCGAGCATTTTCAAATCTGTCTTTCAGGAATTCTGCTTGTTGCCGATATTGTTGTGTCAAACTGGCAATGTATTTTGTCAATCTTTGAATCTGCAAATTCAAAAAGTTGGCGAGCAGTGATAATCTGTTGATCAAATGGGCGTTGTAAACTTGCTCTGGCTGCTAACTGCTTTATTGTCCCCCCAACACCATCAGATGGTCCCTTTCCATGCAAGGTGGCAAAGAAGTGCCATTCAGCTTGAACACCAAAGTCTTCTTCATGGAGGCACAAATTTA
>NW_022710507.1:0-180 GCF_011630105.1 Anneissia japonica | reverse complement strand
CTATTTTTATACTGTGCAGCACAGCCGTCAGAAAAATAGCATATTTTCTTAACATGTCCAAGTGTGTCTGTTAAAAACTGTATGAGCAATTTTTTAAAAAGGTGAACTACCACATTATCATGTGTGTTACATTCTGATATAATCACAAAACTTGTATGGTCAATTTCATCTTGCATGTTT
>NW_022710506.1:0-659 GCF_011630105.1 Anneissia japonica | reverse complement strand
AACGTATAAGACGTGATTCTTTTCTGTGCTGCATATAACTGATGAAACACTTTCAGAAGCGTCATTTTTTTGTTTTTTCCCCACCATCTTCAGTACAATTCTGTACAGTACACATCATACGGGAAAAAATCCCTCATCGACTTCTGTCTTAAATTGTTGAACCTCTGTTTGGCAGCTTCATCTCGCCATTTCCTTACCTGCATTAGGTGAATATAATCCACATCCCCTTATCTTCCAGTCACATCAGCAGGTTTTCAGCAGCGTTAAAAGCTGTTGATGCTTTGACTCTTGGGAGGTGACTAACTTCTTGTTCATCATAAGATGAATCGTGCTCCTGCGATGTTTCCACACCACTGATGATTTGATCATCCGTTAGCCACTGATACCCTGGATCGTCTGCGTCTTCAGTTTTGTTTTTGTTTTTTTTTCTTTACATGAGAACAATAAAACGTTTTAAGTCAAAAGTGTGATTGTGTTATTCATTCAATTGTGATCTTTTCCAACATATTAATTAGCATCTTAAAATCCTTTTCAATTTTTAATTTCCATTTTACTTATAAATTCCAATCCAATAACAATGGTCTATAATCAATATATAATTAATGTTCATTCAATGCTCAGCAATCCAATCAATGTTCAATAAATGTTCAATAATCAAT
>NW_022710505.1:0-557 GCF_011630105.1 Anneissia japonica | reverse complement strand
CTATATTTGAGTTTATTTTTTAAGGTTAGGGTTAGCCTATTCAGACTCAGTTCACAGCCCCTGTGTGTTCACCCCCTATTAAGAGCCGCGTAAGCGGCTCGTTGTCCCCAACACGGTCCCCCGTGATCATGACGATAGGCGTTTAAAAAGACCCTGTGAGTTCACCCCCTATTAAGAGCCGCGTAAGCGGCTCGTTGTCCCCAACACGGCCCCCCTGTGATCATGATGATAGGCGTTTTAACAGACCCTGTGAGCTATAACTTTGCAACGATAGGGTTAAGGTTAGGCGCATCACCATTTTAGTCTATATTTCAGTTTATTTTTAAGGTTAGGGTTAGCATATTCAGACTCAGTTCACAGCCCCTGTGAGTTCACCCCCTATTAAGAGCCGCGTAAGCGGCTCATTGTCCCCAACACAGCCCCCCCGTGATCATGACGATAGGCGTTTAAACAGACCCTGTGAGTTCACCCCTATTAAGAGCCGCGTAAGCGGCTCGTTGTCCCCAACACAGCCCCCCTGTGATCATGACGATAGGCGTTTAAACAGACCCTGTGAG
>NW_022710504.1:0-692 GCF_011630105.1 Anneissia japonica | reverse complement strand
ACGTGACTCGATCGTTTTCCAACAGCATCTGCGACAGATGCACCAGATTTCCCTTGTCTCTCGTCTACATGCCAACGCAGATGGTGCCGTCTTTGCGCTTCTCCCTCTCGAACGAGATGTCCACGGAGGTGCCGGAGAACCGGTCGCACACCTGCTTGGCCATCAGCGCAGCGTGGGCGTGGGAAGTGTTCCGTTCGACGTACACCCGAACCGACATGGATGCCAGCGCTCGGTACGTCGACAGCGCTCTCTCAACGGTGTCCACTATCAGGTCGGCGTGCACGTCCAGCAACGAATTCATCCTGTCGGCGGTCGCAACGTGATGTTTCATAGACAGAATCTGCGGAAGAAGAAGAAGAAAAAAAAAAGTAACGCATACGCACAGAAAACGGCAAGATGTTAAGCAGAGCATTTCTTCCGATCGGATACGATCTGGAGTATCTGCGAGAGTGCAAACGGAGGTTTTTCCGATGGAAGTGGCGCATCGACGAAAGGTCGATCAGAGAGGAGATCGAAAAATCGGCGATCCCTCACGCAGAGCTGGTGGTGAGAACGTGCGGTAGAGAGTCCACGTTCGGAACCGATGCCACGGTGGACGATCTCGTGGGATTCAGACTGAAACGGTCCATAGCGGCTCACGCCGCTGCTGCGATGGACGCTGCAACGGTGAGGGAGATCGGATACGAACGCGA
>NW_022710503.1:300-742 GCF_011630105.1 Anneissia japonica | reverse complement strand
CTTGGGGCTGCAGTCTGGGCTTATGTACAGGATAAAGTTGCTGTCATTGGTATTTTTGTTACCCCAAATGTATAATAGTTCCAATAAAAAAAAATTCATCCGTGTCTCTCTTCACATGATTAAATGTATTTGGGCGTGGCCTTTAATGTTACTGTTTAAGGTCACGTACAGGTAAAAGTTGCTGTCACCTGTGACATTATTGCAAGTATCTACCTGGGAGTAATATCCAATTATTTTTATCCATGTCTCTCTCCACATAATTAAATGCATTATTTAAGCCCCTTTTTCATTACCCCTAGCCCGCTTGTACAGGGTGCGCCCCGGCAGCAATACTGAATATTGTGTCTTGGCCCTATACTACCATGACCAGACCATCAAACCTTTTGTCTCTTTTCACATGATTAAATCTTCTGGGCTCCCGGTCTAATAGAACTGATTGTTT
>NW_022710503.1:0-249 GCF_011630105.1 Anneissia japonica | reverse complement strand
TACAGTGTCTAGGTAGTTTAGTACTAAATGCAGTTTAAAGAACCTGTCTCTTATACGAACCACGAGTCCAATTCAGCGATTGGAAAACGTTTTGGACTTTCGAAGTCTACGGTAGCGACCATATGGAAAAACAGAGAGAAAATACAAAGACACATTTCAACAAACGAAAACCCTACTAATTTGTACTGATACTGTACTTCTATAAACAAGTTTAAATATCTGAGATACAACAGTGGCTAAAGCAATAGG
>NW_022710502.1:0-1339 GCF_011630105.1 Anneissia japonica | reverse complement strand
AAACAGTAGTCATCCTCTTGACACAGTCAGAACATTTGTGCTGTACATTGCAAATTGTTTTTTATGCATTCACCTCGACTTTACAAGAACAGAATTAGGTGCAAGTTCAGTGCATTCCTTCTGTCTTCTTCGATCCTACCTTATATCTGCCTCGATATATTATATGTAGTCATGTTCTGTTGTTAATAAATCAATGAGGCCACTGATAATTGAAAGCATCTGATTAGCTGAAAGTTTTACAAATGCTAAATCCTTATTTGGCAGCATACACTTTGTTTCCTTATTGCTTATCAAATGCACTGACTGTTTGTAAACTGACTTATGTAGTAAGTGTGGGGTCCTGGCTCTTCCAGGATCCATTTGACTAAGCATTTCCCCGAAAAGCACACATGCGTTGATAACTGGTCAAACTTCCATTGCAAAATGTGGGTCGTAGGTAAAGGTACCCCTTCTAATAAATCTGCCAATGAGTGTGGTATTTGGTCAATTTGGTTTTTCGAAAAGTATAGAAAAACTTACTGTGTTGTCAAGGCGTTGTAGTAGAGTGATGGGTAGCTACAGCAGTCAGAAGGGCCCTCCATGACCTCTCCGGGGCCCATTTGGACTCGGCCAAGAAGGCACATGTGTTACGCCACTGCTAAGGTTTTGCAGTAAAGTGCTAGGTAGGTAGTAGGACCCCCTCTCCCCGAGAGCTCACAAACTTTACGCAACTGGGTCCTATTTATTTTAACACGGATATGCAATAATTAGACTTTACTGGAAAATATGTAGAAAACTACACCGTTTCTGATATGTGTATAAAAAAGCTTATGCAGAAGAACTTTTCCAACGATACTAAACACAACTTCTGGACGCGAGTTTTATTTTTTGACCTTTTGACTGAATCCTGAAAAGGTGGCGTGCATTTCGATACTTGGAGTATGTTTTATACTATCTTATCTGAGATTAATCAGTGGAACTTTCGGTTTTCGACCTTTTGTATCACGATTTATTGGCCTCTATCTTTGTAATACACCACATATGACCATGTTTTATGTGGTGAGTTGGCCAAATGGCGGCTGATGGCGTAGACAAAAAAAGTGGTACCAAACTTTTTTGAATTTAGCACACCAAAAATGATAAAGTTAGTCAATAAAATCCATTCAGCCACAAAAACTAGCTGATACATAGCAAAATGTACTATGACCACTAGATATTACTATCATATTACAAAAATTTCACAAATGATAAATGTATTATACCTTTTCTTTAACAAATCCTGTTTTTGCAACAACAGTTGTTTTGATTTGGAAGAGCACTGAATATCCCCTTCCTCAAAGAATTGATCCCATGGTAAATG
>NW_022710501.1:0-684 GCF_011630105.1 Anneissia japonica | reverse complement strand
GACTTCTTCAATAACATCTAACCCTTTTAATCGTTCCGCCAATTCTGCATCTACATCTACCCTTATGTTGAACAGTTCTCCTGTGTTTTTGGGCTTTGGGAGCAATGTTGCCATATGAAGTTGTACTTGTACACCTTTGAACTCACCCATTCCATCAAATACTTTTGGGAATTGACTAATTAAATTAGAGTTAGACCGGCCTTAATTGCGCTGCTATCTTCGCATAAATGCGAACACCATGACAGTTATGGTGTGCATGCCAGTTTCGCAAATGCGATTAGGCTCACTGTTAACCATACGCCACCTTCGCATGAATGCGAAGTGGTGAAGGTCCTTCAAAAAATGACCATAGAGCAGCTGTTTTAACACTAACCCAAACAGTGTTTGGGTTGGAAATGAATTTCTGCACACTTTGATGTAAAACTTGCTGGGTATTTTTTTGTTAGAAGTTTGAGCTTCAAGTTGAAAATATGATGTTTTGAAATGCTGAGGAAAATTCACTCTTCTGTAGTTGTTACAGCTATGCTGGATAATAAGGAGACTTAGAAACTGACATAGAAAATGATGTTCTGGTCCTAGGCCTAGCTAGGCCTGGACTGTGATGGTAATGTTTAATAGCAAATATAAGTAGGCCTATTCGTTATTTTGATTTTCATCAGCAAGTAATTTGACTTTCAAAACACA